>NW_013652682.1:0-4143 GCF_000499385.1 Eimeria necatrix
GACTACAACAATAGCGCTCGCAGCTAACCAGCCAGGGTAGCTAGCCGGTGATCAATAAGTAGTGAGCACGCAGAACTAGCGCAAGAACTTCTTAATAGTAACGAATTATGGCAATTTATAAGAAAGATAGCATGTGGAAATTAGAAGTGTGTGTAAATACCGTAACATTGGGGCTGGCGCTAACGCCGGTACCGGAGCCGGCCACCGCCCCAACCGGGCCGATGAAGCAAGAATTATGATGGCGCGAATTCTACTGAAGTTGGATTTAGAAACTTGAAAGATGACGGTTTGTTGATTATTTGGTGTGGTTGTATGAGGTATGAGTCGAATGTAGAGGATCTGTCAGAAGGGCGCCCTATTCGTGGGCCAAATAGCACCGTAATAGCAGCAGAGAATCCTGCGCACTACATTTGGGGGCTGTTCCGGAAGTGAAACTTTTTCCCCGATCTGAGGATAGAAACACTTTGTCTAAATGATTCACACCCCGACAGCTTAACTCGGTAAGACATGCATCTAAGCAACGGGCGCGTTATCAGCCCCACAAAGCAGAAAACTCCTACAATGTCAGTAAGCAAGATGCCCAGCGGGACAGCGGCCCATCATCCTCATGCTCCTACGAAACCCACCGTGGCAGAGCGGCCGCACGGGCATAAGGAGGCGCCCCAACAGGTGGTATCTATTACCAATGTTATGCCAGGGGACACTCTGTACGTCACGTGGGAGCAATTCCACTCCGCTATGACTGTGATACGAATTATTACAGGCGGATCCGAGGAATCGGGAGCAATGTCTCCCATACTTTCTGAATACGGCATCAATGTGCAGGCCTTTTTGCTGCGCATCGAACGACGGTACACCCAGATAGGATTGGAGCCCCACGACTGGGGGAGCGCAGTTATTGACCAGCTTATGGGCCCCGCTCCAACGTATTGAGTGTATCTACGACGAACTATTGACCTAAACGAATGGGCGACGGCACAGCGCAGGCTTCTGGAACGGCTCGAAAAAACAATGTCGCACAGTCGATTGCCAACGGAGTTGATAAACGTACGGTGGAAGGGCAACTCTAATGAATGCACAGACCAGTTTGCAGCTGTAGTGCAGCGTGGCGTTGAGGGCACCCCCGACGAACTCGCTGACAATTACTGCGCCGGGCTGCCAACGGACCTCCATCTTCACATAACCAGTAGCCGGCAGGTGAACTATTCCTCGTGCGGACAAGCAGCAACAGCCGCTGCGCCACTCCACGAGTCTATGCTGACCATGCTAGAGCTACGAAAAAGGGCCTGCAGCACAGTACGTTCTCTGCAGCGACTACGATGCTACCCGGCCGACAGCTATGAAATGCTCTCTACTACCGGCGCATCTGTATTGCAACGTCTACCAATTTATTAAGAAGACCGTTTTGTTTCTAGTTCTCGAAGCCATCTTTTATAAAAGTCGCTTCTCATGGTTCTTGCTTCCTTGGACCGGTGAGGATATGGCGCGCACCGGTGCCGGCGTTGTCAGCAGCCACAGTCTTAGGGCATTCGCAGAAATTTCTAATTTATCTATGTCTATTTGCTAACAAATTGCTTTTCTATTTCACTAGGAAGAGGTTACAGCGCTCAATCCGCGTCTCAACCTCTTAACCGCTTATAGGTCATCAGCGAGCTATCCTCTATAGGTCACCAGCAAGCCCTATTGTAGTGCCTGCGCACTACAACTCCCCCCTTGTCGGACTGAACCGGCCTACCCAGAACACATCATTTCTTCCTTTTCAGTCTCTATTCCCTTCTGAAGCTAATGCCATGAGTGCATGCGATGCGCAGCGCTTCCTCCACCCCCTCGTCATTGAAGACCGTCGTGTGGCGGAAGTTGATGGACACAAACTGCTACACCTCGGAAGGAGCAAGATTGTTTCTAGCCTGAAGATGTCTTTTCTGACGGCGGTGCCGAGCACGGAGCAAAGCCTGATATCCTGTTAGGCGGTTAGCGAGCTCCCACGTGGCTTGATCTTCTGGGGTGCCTCGCCACTTCACGAGGTACTGGGCATCGGCGCCTGAGCCGCGTTGGTCCATAATATAATCGACCTCATACTTCTCTGTCGGATTACCTGCCGCATCGCGGATAGGGGGCCAGGCGGTATCGGCTTCCTGGGGAACCAAGTCTGGAGGGCGGGGGCAGTGGGGAACTAGCTGCGAAACATGAAAAACGTTGTGGCATGCATAAGTAGGAGGTAAAGCGAGACGGTTAGCGACGGTGCCTATTCGTTCAATGATTTCAAAGGGTCCTCGGTAACGGGGCTCGAACTTAGGGCAGCTAGATGACGCCGGTAGATGCTTGCTGCTCAGCCAAACCTTCTCGCCCACTGCATACTCCACAGCTCGGCGCTTTTTGTCTGCGTAATATTCCTGCTTCCATTCTGTCTTCTGTATGTGGCTCTGCGCTCTGTCGCAGAGCTGCCGGAAGAGCTTGGTCATCGGAGGAGTGATGGTCGGGGCTAACGCGCCTACGAATTCAAGATTCGCAGCAGTCAGCGGGTTCTCGCCGATCATGACCTCGAAGGGAGAGAGCGCGATGAATGAATGGCATGTCGTGTTGTAGGCAAGTTCCAGGGCCGGAAGTAAGCGCTCCCACTGGCGTTCGTCAGGTTGGATGTAGGTAAGAAGCATCTGCTTCAGTGTGCGGTTAACCCTTTCAGTTTGACCGTCGCTTTGCGGATCGTAGGACGAGGACATGGCGCGTTTGATGTTGAAGCGACGACATAGTTGTGGGCAGAGGTCTGACTGGAAGCGAGGGTCGCGGTCCGATATGAGCACCTCTGAAAATCCGTGGTAGCGGATAAGACGGTCTGCGAGACGCTCCACGGTGTCTGCTGCTGTGAATGACTTCTTTGCAGGAACAAATTGAGCCATCTTGCTCAGAGAGTCGACCATCACGAGAATCGAGTCGTTCCCTGTCCTCGTAAGGGGAAGATCCGTGGTAAAATCGAGGATCACGTGTGCCCACCGACGCGAAGGGATGAGTAGCTGTTGAAGAAGGCCTGCAGGTTTCTGGCTCAGAGACTTAGACGCATGACGGTGAGTACAGGATTCAACATATGCAGTAGTGTAGGCACGCATCCATGGCCAGTAGTAGTGCTTACTAAGAGCCGTGAAGGTCTTCTTCTGGCCCCAGTGGCCGGCTGTCACATGGTCATGATGTAAATGCAAGACATGCATAAGGAACCCAGGGAGTTGTGGGACACAGATTCGCCATAGTCCATGAATACAAATGTGCAAATAAGGCGGCACATAGCGAAAGGTGACGTGCCGAACGCGAAACTCTATCTGTATAGTGTCTTCTGGTTGTTTTGCAGCGAATTCGTAGGGAAAGCGGAAACGGGACACTTCGAGTAGGCTTGCGGCCATTCAGGCGCCTCAGGAGGGTGAGATCTTCTATTCGTTGCAGGTGTAGGATGCTCCGCCTCTGGTGTGGACTCAGGTGGCGGAGTTTTAGGCGGTGATGGCAAGTTGCGTTGTCTGGATCGTCGCAAACGAATGCCGGCGAGCTCCCTGTAGTTAGCAGGCCGACTACGAGAACCAGGAAGGCGGTGATGGCAAGTTGCGTAGTCTGGATCGTCGCAAACGAATGCCGGCGAGCTCCCTGTAGTTAGCAGGCCGACTACGAGAACCAGGAGCCGCGCGCATTTGTTCCACCGCAAGCATCAATAGTGTCGTTGGTGTGTCGTGCGAGCTGGTGTTAGGAAGATCGGGACGGCGAGACAAGGCATCAGCCACCTGATTGCGCGCTCCTTGAACATAAGTGATGTGCAAATCCGGGAACTCGGCCGGGAAATCTAACCACCAAGCGGTGCGGCCACGCAGATTCTTCGGTGCTTGGAGTCGTTGGAGATGCGTAAGAGCTTGGTGATCTGTATGAGCTGTAACTTTGGTGACACAGAGCAAATGAGACCACTTGTCCAGGGCCGTGACCAACGCCAAGAGTTCTTGATCGTAGATCGAGTATTTCTGTTGTGTGGAGTTCATAACTTGGCTGAGGAAACCGATGGGCTTGCCTTCGTGTTCTAGAACCGCTCCAATCGCGTAACCAGAGGCATCCGTGTATAACTCGAAGGGCTTCGTGGTGTCTGGAACTTGTAATGTGCCGGAATCGATTAAG
>NW_013652683.1:0-3705 GCF_000499385.1 Eimeria necatrix
GGATGGGGGCGGGGCGGGGCAAGGGTGAAGCAGCAGCGGCAGCAGCAGCAGCAAGGACAAACAGAGCAGCAGCAGCAGCAACGACAAACAGCAGCAGCAGCAGCAGCAGCAAAGACAAGCAGCAGCAGCAGCAGCAGCAGCAGCAGCAGCAGCAGCAGCAGCAGCAGCAGCAGGAAAGACCACACCGCGGGTCGACCGCGCTCCCTGCCCGCTTCCCCCAGTGCGCAGTGCCCAGTGCCCAGTGCCTAGGGTTTAGGGTTTAGGGTTTAGGGTTTAGGGTTTAGGGTTTAGGGTTTACGTTGGTAGCAGCAAGAACCCGGGGCTTGCCCCACAGCCAGTACAGCAGCAGCGAGTCGGGGGGGCCCCCCAAAGCCAGCAGCAGCTTTGCGTCGGCACTCAAAGCCGCAGCAGCAAAAAGTTTGGACTTCATTTCTTTAAAAGCCAAAACCCTTTTTATTTTGAAAGAAATTAAGTCCAAGACGGAGACCAAACCCCGCTGCAAACCCCGCTCCCCCACTGCCAAAAACCTGCGAAAAAACACGGGTTTAAACCCTAAACCCTAAACCCTAAACCCTAAACCCTAAACCCTAAACCCTAAACCCTAAACCCTAAACCCTAGGCGGTAGGCACTAAACCCTAGGTCTACAAGAGCGCGGAACGCTGGAAAGCTGGGGGACGTGTAAACCCTAGAGAGTTAGGAGCTCGCGATACTAAACCCTGGGGAACCCTAAACCCTAAACCCTAAACCCTAAACCCTAAACCCTAGGGAACGCTAAACCCTACAGCGCACAAGCAGCAGCAGCAGCAGCAGCAGCAGCAGCAGCAGCAGCAGCAGCAGCAGCAGCAGGAGCAAGCTGACCTTTTGTTCTGGGAGATTGCTGTGCAGCAGATGGCTTCTGCCTCGTCGGAGCAGCAGATGAACTTTTGCTGCGGCTGCTGCTGCTTGCTGCTGCTGCTGCTGCTGCTGCTGCAGCGCGACAGCAGCAGCAACCTGCCGCAGCAATACAAAACTGTTTCTGCATCTATGAAATGAATTGGCCTTTCCACTTTTGCCAAACAGCCAAAACTGTGCAGCAGCTGCAGCCCCACGCCCCCCAGTGCTGCAGCAAGAGGGGCCCCCCCCTCAGCAGCAGCAGCAGCAGCAGCAGCAGCAGCAGCAGCAGCGGGGGGGGCCCCCGCTGCAGCAGCAGCGGACTGGGGGCCCCCAGCTGCAGCAGAACCCTGAGGCCCCGGGGGAGCCAGGGCTGCAGAAGAAGACTCCGAGCCACTCATAGCTAAACCCTAAACCCTAAACCCTAAACCCTAAACCCTAAACCCTAGGGTGGATCACGCACAAAGACGGGTTTGGAAAGGCTAGCCCGTCTTATTCTTCATTGATTCTAAATTTATTAATTTAACTTTTATTTATTTATTTATTTATTTATTTATTTATTTATTTATTTATTTGTTTGTTTGTTTATTTGCTGGTTTGTTCTTCAGCTGGAAATGGAAAGTTGGCTGCAGCAGCTTCTTCGTTTCTTTTGGATTTATTCATTTTGTTTCTTTTTTCTTTTTAATTAATTAATTTATTTATTTATTTTATTTATTTATTTATTTTGTTTAATTATTTCACTTTTCTGCGCTCAGCCGCAGACAGGAAACGCTCCCGTCGAAGCCCAGCCCCAGAAAACCCCGTTTTAGGGTTTAGGGTTTAGGGTTTGAGACAGATTTCTAACAACTCATTAACTCCCACATGAAATCAAAAATTAAACCTTAATTCTATTTTTTACTGCTGTATTTAGGCACACACAACCCTAAACCCTAAACCCTAAACCCTAAACCCTAAACCCTCAGGCGACGGCACACGGGTCACCTGGGCGAGAGCTTTCTAGGGTTTAGGGTTTAGCGTTAGTTAGGGTTTAGGGTTTAGCGTTAGTTAGGGTTTAGGGTTTGCTGTTCAAAGTTAACTTCGGTCTAATGCAATACTTGTTTTTAGGGTTTAAGGTTTTGAGGGGCTCCAGAGTTTCCGTGCGATCTAAACCACCGGGGTTTAGGGTCACTAAACCCTAAACCCTAAACCCTAAACCCTAAACCCTAAACCCTAGATCCTTCAGTTCGTCAAAAAGAAATCGTTTGTAGCAACAACTCCAACTCAACGGGCTTGGGAATCTGCGCTGGGCGACCAGTCTAAACCCTAAACCCTAAACCCTAAACCCTAAACCCTAGGCGCCAAACCCTAAACCCTAACTTCTAAAAATAAACTCTAAGGGCCAAGAACAAAACCCTAAACCCTAAACCCTAGCTCCAAACCCTGAACCCTAGACTCCACACATTAATAAACGCCAAACCCTCAGCCCTGGTTCGTAAACCCTAAACCCTAGGCGCCAAACCCTAAACCCCAAACCCTAAACCCTAATCAGCTCCAACGCATTCCAAACCCTAGCAGATTTGTACTGCACCCTAAACCCCAAACCCTAAACCCTCAGGACACAACTGCAAACCCTAAACCCTGAACGCTGAAGGCCCCAGATTTAAGCCCCAGACTCCAAACCCTAAACCCTAAACCCTAAACCCTAAACCCTAAGCACCGGGCCTCAGAGTCCACCCGCAACAGCGCCTAATGGCACTACACTTCGCGCCTCTGATGTCTACCTTAAACCCTAAACCCTAAACCCTAAACCCTAAACCCTAAACCCTAAACCCTAAACCCTAAACCCTCGACACAGAACGCTTGGGACTGGCAACGAATCCCCAAAAAAGAAATTGCAGCAGCAGCGCTACGCTGCTTCGGAGTGCTGCAGCAAAGTTTGCTGCAGCAGCAACTGCTGCTGCTGCTGCTGCTGCCTTACAGTGCTGCTGCTGCTGCTGCTGCTGCTGTGGCTGCAGCAGCAGCAGCTGCTGCTGCAACGCTCAGTGGCTCTGAGGCAGCGCATTTGTGTGCTCTAGGGTTTAGGGTTTGGCGCCGTAAACCCTAAACCCTAAACAAAACCCTAGCCCCAGCTGAATATCTTTTAAATAAAGCGGTCAGTCGAAACTCGCGCCTCAAACCCCAAACCCTAAACCCTAAACCCTAAACCCCAAACCCTAAACCCTAAACCCTCAAATGCAGCGTCGGTACACCGCAACTTGCGTCGACTTCTCGGCGACCGTCACCTCCAGACACTGCACACACACAAAACCCTAAACCCTAAACCCTAAACCCTAAACCCTAAACCCTAAACCCTAAACCCTGAACCCTAAACCCTGCCATCGGCCCCACGCCCTTTCGCCCAAACCCGAAGCCCTGCTCCCCAACCCCAAACCCCAAACCCCAAACCCTAAACCCCAAACCCTAAACCCTAAACCCTAAACCCTAAACCCTACTTTTATGCCTCTTTTCTTCAAATGCCCTTCAGTCAAAGTGTCCACGAGGCTCTGCCAAATGTAAGCGCACAACTCTTCCGCGGTGGAGTGCACTATTGGCAAACACTGCGCGCAAACCCCAAACCCTAAACCCTAAACCCTAAACCCTAAACCCTCCAAACCGCCCCAAACCCCAAACCCTAAACCCTCACGCGGCAGTCCGCAAGAGGCAGCAGAGCTCCCCCAAACCCTCCACACCTCAAACCCCCCTCCACCCCCAAACCCCAAACCCCAAACCCCAAACCCCAAACCCTAAACGCCAAACCCTAAACCCTAAACCCTAAACCCTCCAAACCGCCCCAAACCCCAAACCCTAAACCCTCA
>NW_013652684.1:0-3600 GCF_000499385.1 Eimeria necatrix
TGCTGCTGCTGCTGCTGCTGCTGCTGCTGCTGCTGCTGCTGCTGCTGCTGCTGCTGCTGCAATGTGCGTGGCCGCGCTGCTGCCGCAGCAGCAGCGGCAGCAGCAGCAGCAGCAGCAGCAGCAGCAGGCATCGTGGGACGGCGCCGCAAGGTGCGGGGTTCGCGCGAAAGCGGGCGTTTGGCAGCAAAGCCCTCCGGCTGAATAGCCGGAAACAAGCGGACTGAGAAAACCCTAAAAAAGGGTTTTGTTTGTCCAATTAGGGTTTCGGAGCGAGCTGTTTGTGCGGAGACGCATTCTCACAACGCTGGCCAACGGCCTCGGGCCTCTTTTTTCTCTTTGCGTTTTTCTCTTCTGCGGAAACGCCTGGAGGCTGCAGGTTCTCCACCAAGTCCTGCGGATTGGAGTTTTCCTCAGTCTCCCGCAGGCCAGCCAACACAGCTAGCTGGCTAGCTAGCTAGCCAGCTCGCTGGCTAGCTAGAGAGCTAGCTAGGGAGCTAGCTGGGTGGCTAGCTGGGCAGCTGGGTGGCTAGCTGGGTAGCTAGCTGGGTGGCTAGCTGGGTGGCTAGCTGGGCAGCTAGCTGGGTGGCTAGCTGGGTAGCTAGCTGGGTGGCTAGCTGGGTAGCTAGCTGGGTAGCTGGGTGGCTAGCTGGGTAGCTGGGCAGCTGGGTAGCTAGCCGGGCAGCTGGGTAGCTGGGTGACTAGCTAGATAGCTGGGTAGCTAGCTAGCTGGGTAGCTAGCTGGCTAGGTAGCTAGCTGGCTAGCTAGCTAGCTAGCTAGCTAGCTAGCTAATTAGCTAGGCAGCTGGAGCACAGCCGAAGAGACCATTTTAAAGAGTAGATTGCGGACTTGATGAAAAGCGGAGTTTGCCTTTTGAAATTGAGATAATTAAATTAATTCTTTTTGAAATAATTTGAATTATTTCTTTTTAATTAATTCACTTTTAATTTCTTCTTTTAATTTATTCTTTTGTCCTTTTGCTGCTGCTGCTGCTGCTGCTCAGCTGGTGGTGCTGCTGCTGTGGAAAGAAATAACAGCAGAAGAGGCCCTCAAAGTCCGGCTGGCGCCGCTGCAGGTGGGGCCCCCTGGGGGCCCCTCGGGGGCCCCCTGGGGGGCCCCCGGGGGCCCCCCGGGGGCCCCCTGGGGGGCCCCTGGGGCCCCCGAGGAGGCCCAAAAGGGTACAGAAATCGAACCCGGAAAGGAAACAGAAAAGGAAGAAGCAATTGAAGAAAAAGGGTTTAGTGATAAGCTGCTGCTAAACCCTAAACCCCAGAAATCTTTTTTGTTTCTTAAAACCCATCATGTGCCCTGGCTTATCTTCGTCTCCCACTGCATCACCTTCTGCGGAGCGGGTAAACCCTAAACCCTAAACCCTAAACCCTAAACCCTCGTTTTTTTCTCCCAACTTGTATTGCGGAGAATTAAACAAAAGTAATTAATTAATTAATTAATTTATTAATTATTAATAATAAATGCTAAGTAAATAATAAACAATGTATGATAAGCCACAAGGGTAGCAGCTCATAAAATTGAGAAAATCAAAAAAAAAATAATAAAAAGGAATTAATTGATGGAAATATTCAAAAAATAGAAAAGAATTGACAAAGACAAAGACAGCTCAAACAAAAAAGAATTTAGAAGCACTGGATACAATTTGCTGCTTTGTTTGCTGCTGCTGCGTTCCTTCCTGCTGCTGCTGTTGCTGTTGCTGCTGCTGCTGTTCTTTCTGCTGGCGCTGTTACTATTACTGCTGCTGCTGTCTTTTCTGCTGCTGCTGTTGCTGCTGCTGCTGCGCTGTTGCTGCCGCTGCTGCGCTGCTGCTGCTGCTGCTGTCGCTGGTGCTGTTTTTGCTGCTGATGCTGCTGCTGCTGCTGCTGCTGCTGCTGCTCAGGAATGACAGTGAAGTACTTTCCTCTTTTTTTTAAAAGTGAATATTCTTTCGACCCAATTTGCTCTTGTCTTCTTTCCACCGCATACACCCTGTCCATCGCGGGGTGTACATACAGTGGGTTCTTTTTCTTTTCCAAATCCTAGAGCTGCACTCATTTAATTAATTAATTAATTCTCATTATTTATTTATTTATTTATTTATTTATTTATTTATTTATTTATTTATTTATTTATTTATTCGTTGCTTTGTTTATTCTTTTGTATTTGTTGCTCTGAGAGCTCTTTAGGGGGTTTGTTGTTTTTTGTTTTCAATTTCATGAATTTATTTATTTGTCTTTTTTCTTCAACTCTTCGATTTATTTATTTGAATTTGATTTGCTTTTGTCTTTTTTCTTTTCATTTTATTTTATCTTATTTTTTGAGTTAATTTATTTCTCTTTCTTCATTGCCTTTAAGGCGCTACCTCTGGCGAATTTCATAAATGCAAATTCTTTTTTTATTTCTTTTTTTAATTCCCCTTCAGTCTTTTCCCCTTTTAATTCAGTTCTTATTCGCTTGGAGACACTCTCGGGCTTTCGGCGCAGAATTTAGGGTTTAGGGTTTAGGGTTTAGGGTTTAGGGTTTGGGGTGTACGTACACCGCAGTGATCCAAGTGGTGGCGACTCACATGGGCCCCACAGAAGCTTCTTTTTTGTTTACTTCAATTGGCGTGGGGTGAGAAGTTATAATTAATTAATTAATTAATTAATTAATTAATTATAAATAAATAAATAAATAAATAAATAAATAAATAGTAATCAATGATAAATGAATAAATAGTAATAGATAAAGAAAAAGAAATAGTAATAAATGATAAATAAATAATAATAAAATGTAAATAATTAGCAATTAATGACAAATAAATAAACAACAATGATAAATAAATAATAGATAATGGATAATAAATAAATTTAAATAAATAATAAATAATAAATAATAAATAATACTAAATAAATCCATTAAACGTTTTTCTAACTAATAAATAAATGGCAAAGTTAATAAATATTAAACAAGAAATGGCAGCAAATAAAAACAAATAAAAAATAAGAATAATTAAATGAAATAAATGACAAACAAATGCTAAATAAAAACAAGAAATAAAGGAATAAATAAATAATGCAAAAAACGAAAATATTAAATTAAAATTAAAAGTAAAAAGTTGATAAAAAGGCATTAAACAAATTGTAAATGAACAAATTCATCAAGACAGTCATCAAAAAGAAAAGTCCAATCCAATTTATCTTCTTGTGCTGTTTGCTGCTGCTGCTGCTGCTGCTGTGCTGCTGCTGCTGCTGCTGCTGCTGCTGCTGCTGCTGCTGCTGCTTAGGGGTCTCTTTCTCTTATCTCAAGTGCATTATCTTCCGGCAGTTATTTTCATTTATTTGATGCGGTGAGCTGTCTATACACCTCAGCACTCTTTTTTATTTCGTTTCCAAAACTCCAAGAAAGTCATTTAAATTTTTTTGTTTTTAAATTTCTTTTTGTTCTTTTAATTTCTTTTTTCTCCCTTTGTGTCTCCTCTCTCGCTTCTCCCTGCGCTTCTCCCTCACTCCCTGCTGCTGCTGCTGCTACTGCTGCTGCTGCTGCTACTGCTGCTGCTGCTGCATCCCCCCTGCTGCTGCTGCTGCTGCTGCTGCTGCTGCAGCGGGGCTTTTCAGAACGCCTCGACTCCC
>NW_013652685.1:0-3919 GCF_000499385.1 Eimeria necatrix
TGGGTGTGGCGAGCAAACAGGCAGTGGGTGCAGATTTTGCTGAGAAAAATATACTCAGCTCATGCCGCGAATATACTTCGCGGCATGAGCTTACTGTGTATCATCCTATGAAATACGCCACGCTTAATGCGCAGTAACACGTTTTAAGGTGTTTTCGCCGCGTAGCAGTTATGTATCAATGGTCATTAGTAAGATTTGACGATATTTTTCACGAAATTATAGGCGCGAGAGAGAGGAATAGAAGAGGCTTCCAATATGCTTCGAAAAATGTGTTTTGAGGAATCAACAAGGGATGACAAGCGGACTTTGTGGATGCGAAGAAAACAGCAAAGGGCTACGGTGCAAAAGCCAGTTTTATCCGCTAAAGAATCTTTAATGTTGCAGAGCAGAATTTGCTTGTAGGCGATGCTGCTCGCTAAATATTAATATCTGGCCCGTCAAAAAAATCAGCGAATTGTGACTTTCCTTTTCCAGTAGTCGCTGTGTTAATAAATTTGGACTGCTTTGCTCACTCACTATTTTGTCTCCTCGTGAACAGATAGTAGGCCCAGCGCGGAGACTAAAAGATGTATAGAGCGTTTTGCTGCCACATTGAAATCTATAAATGGCCATGTAGATACCACTGTTGCGATGTGTGCTGAGTCCTCTGTTTTATGTTGCATACCCAGTTGGCGCAGCTGAGTGCACTGACTTCTGGTCACAGCGTTATATATTCCTTCATTGGCCGTCGTAACCTTTGAGCTCAGGGCAACCGTACTACTATCTGGCTCTCGACAGTGGTTCAGGATCCATGTAGTAAGAAATTTAGATTGCACAGTCGATATTCATGCTTTCGATTTCAATTTCTGCGCAATGACCCTCCAGGTTTCAGCATGACTGGCCTGGAAGTATGCCTGCTTGAAGATAAATTGTAGCTGCTCACAGATACAAATAGACGTTTTAATCTGCAAGCGAGTGTGTTACTATGCCGCACGTCGGATTTGTCTGATTTCAAACGTACTATTTGTGGTTTCACAAACCATGTGGGTTTTCCAGCTTAACTTACGAGGGTGGTGTTACATGACTCCCTCACAGATACTATTTTTTACGCTAGTTTATATTGTGCTTATATCTTCTGATGCCGCGCTTCTAAACGTTGCACTTGATGCGTGCTTCGAATCCGCTTTCTCACTATTTGTGAGCGCAAAAATGGTAGAAAGCTCCATTTTTAAGATGAGGCTGCACCTACCTTAGTCGAAACTTGTTTCGAACGCAGAAGGGTCCAGCAGAGCAAAAGCAGAGCAAACGGTTCAAATAGGAGGTGCGTTAGGACGCATTCATGGGTTTTCTCGGGTGAACAATCATCTACACTAGCAAGCCAGCCTCATCGCCTCCATGGGTTTTCTCAGGTGAAACGTAATCTACACTAGCAAGCCTGAACTGTGAGCAGCTACACTCAATTTGACTGGCAAGCTAACTATCAAGTAACAATGTATTACGGGGAGTCCTACGACAAAGTATGTAGAACATCAAGAAAAATGCACCTGAAATATGAAGCACACTATCTGGACGGCCAGCAAAGTTGAAAACACCTGATTTGGCCCACTTTTGGAATTGAGGCGAGTAACCCTTCAGGGAGTATGCGCATGACCCTGCAGCGGACTGAGACACTGAAAACCACAAATGGCAGCAGTCATAACAGGGCAAAGCCTAGAGCCAAAATACTGTCCCATGGAAATGCAATTTGAAACGGCAAAGCCTTAATGCGTATTTGCTGCGGATGGATTTAGGTACGTGCGTACAGTGCTGATTCATCATCTTTTGTGTGATCTATATTTGGCAGCTGCACAGATGATATCATGGTTAGAAGGAAAATATGTACAGAGAGTGAGATCCTGAAATTAACCAGAATTACACAATGAAAGACTAACGTGGTTTAATGCAGGATCAAACCCGAAACACATGGCATTGGCTTTCCATGTGTGTTTCACATTTTGGCGGCCGGCTAGCTATGCAGTCCCTGCATAGTCAGTTGAATACTGATAACAGAAATATAGTTTCCTCGCTCATATTGAGAACATCCCTGGCATATGAAAAGGAGTTCGTGTTGACGCCCCATACTAGGCAACGAAGCCAGTGCAGAATGAGCACGCTGCAAAAGACAACAGAAACTGCGATGTGGCTCGCATATACACGGGAATGACACATCGCAACGCACAGATGCCCTATTTGACCCGAGCAAACTTACCACGCGTATGCTTATGATAACGAGTATGGTGTCACTTGGCCTTGTAAGAGGATAATATTATCTGAGGCAGTTCGTGAGCCAATACACTCCGACAAAGCAGAAAAATTCAATCATTTTAATGCCATTCATTGCGGTTGGATTGGACGGAGTAGCGATATACTCTTGCGGCGTGCACTAAATACGAATGCAACACACTTTTGGAGCAAATGTATGCTTGTTTTGCAGACTGGCTGCAGCGCAAGAGTTTGTGGACCTAGGACATGCTGTAAGCACAACAAGTGCGACAGGCCTACAAATGTCCCTGATTGATATCCCGAAGAAAAATTTGCCACAACTACTTCTATGCTTTCCTTCTACATGTGGCTCAAAACATTTTCTCCTGGTGTGAAGCACGTGCTGCCCAAAGCGGCGGACAGATGAAGCCACATTCAGTAGATACATGACTGCCTTTGTTGCACTTTGTGTAAATTATTTCTTCTGTGTCAAAGAACCAGAAACATTTTTTCATGTCGGCCTGAGGACCATACTTTTCTTTGGTGACGGTTATTGTCGTCTGTGTCAGGTAAAAGCGTCTAGACGGACCTCAGCAATAGAAAGGGTAATCGCAAGAAAATATTTTACTCTATTTTGCATATTATGTTTCTGCTTACAGCAAGTATGTGTAGCTGATCAAAAGCTTTGAGACACAAAAGGACAATGATCTAGAGCGCAACATCTCCAGTAGGCCATGGACTTAAGCCAATTTTAAGCTATGCTTTGTGTCACTGCCAGCGCATTCCCGAGCAAATGCATAAATAACCTTGGCAATTGTTGCATTCGCATATAAGAAGCATATATGCATTAAAAAGGGCTGCTCTTTTGAGTATGCGTAGCATTAAGAACTTCTCCTTACTTTGAGGTCACATATCGTGTCCTTGCTTGCGTACTGCTGCGAGGTGCCCTCACAACAGCTATTTGTAATTGGCGTTTTATGTGCAAAGTGACTATAAAATCTCCCATGGACTGAGGGAGTTCCCAGGTCCAAAATTCTTCGACAAAGCGCCGTTTTTAATTGAACAAGATTGTACGTACTCGTACATCACTAAAACAGGACGTTTTGAACGAATTTCCCCTCTTTCAATTCAAGTATGCTAACTGTTGCTTCTATTGAAGCAAATAAACATGTGCGTAGGTGAAACCGCCTTCAAAGTTTACTTGTAGCCGTCGACACGTACTGCGCTTGGGTGGCGACGGCATAAGTTCCAAATAAAAGCAATGAGTGCGCTCCAATGCTCTGAGTTCACGTACAGTGTCATGTATTTTGTGGAAGCATGTGAGGTTCCTGCAACCTCCCGCTTGGATGTTCGGAAACTTCATCGTCGATTGTTTCTTAATAGCCGCCGCTGGTTCCATTCAAAGTATTCCACCAGCAAAATAAGCGTCAACAGACGTTTGTTCGGCAGGCTGTCCAAAGAACAAAAAGCAAGCAGCGCACGCGACTCCGACGCCGATGCTCAGTTGCATAGAGGTTTATATCTCTCAGACGGCTCGTTTCTGCACAGCCTACGGGGTGAGCGACGCCGTAAGTGTCTTACCGTGGTCAGAGAGTGTTATTGCGCGTTTTTGGACATGGAGCCGATGTAAGATGGCAAGTGATCAGTCACCAACTGTGTTGTAGAATGTCGCATGCTGGCTTCCGTGTGTGGGGCCTTG
>NW_013652686.1:0-3719 GCF_000499385.1 Eimeria necatrix
GACGCTCCACTGAAGCCTGCCAAGGCTTGTCAGCGTCAGAAACCCAGCATTAAACACGACAGACTATTTCCTAGACACTGCCGATTTCGTGATAGGCGGACACTACCAAGGTGAAAACAAGCAACATGGTGGGAGCAACAATCATTTGAAGAGCCGCTTGCTGCCACGACTTTCGGCTCCGCTTTACTGGCCCACGCTCCAGTGAACTACTTAGGCATGCTAGAACGCTGGAACGCATTAGTGTGCCCTTTCAGCTAGAAACGGCGAATTTGTGTGTCTCCCAAACTCCGCATCGCAAAATGTCTCACTTTCTGATGATGCATCGAGAGAACGGATGTCTAAACAGAAAGTCCATACTCACGCATACCATATCGCAAAACTCGTCGTAAGCGGTGTGCAAGTAGTGAAAACGCACTTGACACAATAGGCAACCCAACCAGCTATATATTTGCCTGTTCAACGTATGCCAACAGCGAGACGCAATCAGCCTTAAGCAATGCATGCTTCTGTGAGGAACGCTGCTCTCCGTTTCCGCGCGAGCAGTAGACCGCGCACTTGTTATCTTGCCATTGCCCGCCATGCATCGAGCGTGGCTCCGTCATCTTCTAATATCGACAACAGCGAGATTTCCGGTCGTCAGCACCCGTTGTCAACAGGCTAATTCGGTGTCGAGAATGCTAGCGTAGAATCCCTTGAAACATAAACTCTTTCTCCTTAGCATCCGAACAAACGGACCGAATAATCAGAAGCCTTCAACCATAAGGCCTCGCCAATTAGCGCGAAGGACAGCAATCCCAGCAAAACTGAACGTTCAATGTACCGTCCTGTAACTGCATAGTTGCTCAATTTTGTGCTGTCCGGCCAATGACTCGCACTGCCGGCTAGAAGGTCCGACCTCCAAGTAAAAAAGCGCCTAATTTTAAACGCCAAACTGGCATATTCAGCATTAGGTTCTTCCGACACACGATACGTATGCCAGCACAAGCCAACCAAACATGCCACCTAGCAATTTTGTTGCCGCAACAGCACACGCCTGCCTACCAGGTACTCCGCCTCCAACCATAAATAACCCCTCTCAGATAACACCAATATGCTACAGAAAACGATGTCAAACACAACCGAGAACTTCTCACCCGTGCGTCTGCGCAGAACAGCGTTGCACGAATAGAAAATTGCTTCTCACTCACATGCCCGCGCCTCTGCACACCTCAAACAGTGAGCGCGCAGATGCACAGAATAACAATCGTCGCACTCGCGAATCCGCCACGAGCACACCGAAACACAAAAATGGCGGTTTTTCTATGGATTCCCTATGTATGTACCACTCACATTTCCGACACGTGCCACGCGCGTTCCTAGACACTCCACTGAAGCCTGCCAAGGCTTGTCCGCGTCAGAAACCCAGCACTAACCTCGACAGACTATTTCCTAGACACTGCAGATTTCGTGATAGGCGGACATTACAAAGGTGCAAACAAGCAACATGGTAGGAGCAACAATCATTTGAAGAGCCGCTTGCTGCCACGACTTTCGGCTCCGCTTTATTGGCCCACGCTACAGTGATCAACTTAGGCATGCTTGAATGCGGCTTAGGCATGCTTGAATGCCGGAGCGCATCAGTGTGCTTCTTCAGATGGAAAACGCGAATCGTGTGATTTCCGAACGTTTTATCGTGATATAACTTACGTACTGACAAAACATCCAGACATGGACCGCAGAGAACGGATGTCCAAACAAATAGCTTAAACGCACGCATGCAATATCGCCAACATTATCATGAGCGCTGTGCAAGTAGTGAAAACTCACTTGACACTCTAGGCAACCCAACCGGCTCTGTGTTTGCCTTTGCAACTAATGCCAACAGCGAAACGCAATCAGCCTTAAGCAATGCATCCTCCTGTGAGAAATGCTGCTCTCCGCTTTTGCCTGAGCAATAGAGTCCGCACCGGTTATCTTGCCATTGCCCGCCATGCACCGAGCGTGGCTCCGTCGTTTTCTATTTGTTACCGATAACAGCAACACTTCCGCTCCTCGGCATCGATTGTAAACAGGAGCATTTGGTGGCATGAATGCAAGCCTAGGATCCCTTGAAACAACAACTCTTTCTCTCTAGCATCCGAACAAACGAACCGAACAAACACAACCACAAGGTCCCGCCGCATGTCGCGAATGACAGCAACCCCAGGAAAACAGGACGTGCAATGCACCGTCCTGTAACTGCATAGTTGCCAAATTTTGTGGCGTCCGGCCAATGACTCGCACTGCCGGCTAGAAGGTCCGACCTCCAAGTTAAAAAGCGCCTAATTTTAAACGTCAAACTGGCATATTCAGCATTAGGTTCTTCTGACACACGATACATATGCCAGCACAAGCTAACCAAACATGCCACCTGGCATTTTCGTTGCCGTAACAGCACACGCCTGCCTACCAGGTACTCCGCCTTCAACCATAAATGACCACTGTCAAATAACGCCAAAATGCCACAGCAAACGAACACAAACACAACCGAGAACTTCTCTCCTTCCACTGCTTCTCCCAGTCACCACGAATCTCCAGCAAGTTACCCAATACAGTTGCTTGAACATCAAGCAATTCGCAGCATGGAAACACGAAACCGCACGCTTAGATGCCACGTCACTCTAAGCATGACTGCCAGTTTCCTTCCTGTACGAGCATACCGCCATATTCTTCGTGCAGCTTTGTTCAAATGCGCTGTTCAACATCTGAAGTCGGAGCATTACTGTGTTGTGTTCCTATTTGGCGCTTCGAATGACACAAGCCGGGCCTTTGTATCCAGTGGGTAGGCAACTGAAACACACGCGCGATGTCACATTGGCGATGATCAATGACGGCGGCACCAGCGCGTGGAAGGCACAGGACAGTGCACCCGTGCTTCTGCGCAGAACAGCGTTGCACGAAAAGAAAATTTCTTCTCACTCACATGCCCGCGCCTCTGCACGCCTCAAACAGTGAGAGCGCAGATGGACAGAATAACAATCATCGCACTCGCGGGTCCGCCACGAGCACACCGAAACACAAAAACGCCGGTTTCCCTATGGCTTTCCTATGTATGTACCACTCACATTTCCGAAACGTACCGCGTATATTCCTGAATGCTAGGAAACTCGCAGACTTCTGAATTTGAGATGTCGGCAAGGCTGGCGCCTGGCTAAATGTCGATCCTCCTCTGAGAATGAATAACCTATGGTACAACGTGTGATTCTTTTCATACTTTATGAGACCTACGATCTTGTAGTTGGAAGTCATGGCAACGCTGAGCTGCCGCCTGATTTGATATACTGCTTTAGATCACTAGAGTCTATCTTCCTGTACAAACCGGTAGCTGTCAGAAAAATCCTAACCGTGCTTGCTGCTCGCTTAATCCACAATAGCAACACATCATCTTTGACAAACAAAGAAAAAACATGCTGAGTCTATATTATGCCTCGACTTCAGTGGCACCGTCTTCATGAAATGATCTGACAAGGATGTCATCAGTCGCGAAAAACATACGCACTGCGAGTGATCACTGTTTTGCAGCTTTTGATGTCAATTATAACTGTTTAAAAAAGCGCACAATCTGAGACATTTTCCGCCACAAACAAAGAAGGAGTTCCGGGTTCCCATGCGACAAGCCATTTCAATCCCTCTGAGTATATACAAGTTGCTAGAACAGATGCACAGATACGGCATCATTGTCACCAAACAGACGAATGCAA
>NW_013652687.1:0-3944 GCF_000499385.1 Eimeria necatrix
TCGCTTCAAGTGCTACGCTTCCTTTCCCAATATCCACGTGATGACATCCGCTCAACGGCGGCAGACATCATACGGCCCACCCACTTGCAGTCTTGCAAATGCTGCCGCCCGCACATCTCTCCTCATTGCCAAGTTCCAGGGCTTCTTTCCTTCTCTTCCCTTTTGCTTTGCTCGACATTCTCTTTTGTATATCTGCACCCTGGAAGGAGAATCGACCAACAGCCAAGGAAGTCACTGACCATACACAGGCGCTGCCACGTCCGGAAGGTTTCTTAGAATGAGCAAACACTCAACAGGTGCTACTTTGCACGCAGCCCTTTCCAGCGTAGCCCACTCATCACCCTCAGCTAGCCAACTTCATCCGTCTCGCCATGCCATGGAAATGACGCGTTGCACATCTTCGAATCGAGCAGCTGACAATAAGCCGACACCAAGGCTCTAACCGTCTGCATTATGAAGTGAAGGGGCCAGAGTCATCCACGCTCACGTACAGGCTTAAAGCCGGGTGGCAATGAGAAATACATCAAGGCCAAAAACACTGTTTTGGAGCCTTAGCACAAAATAGCTCAGCGAATGTAGACACAGTGCGCAACATGCAGCTGACACCGTACCTCGTGGCTCTCCAAGAAGAGTGCTGCCGTTCATCAAAAGGCACCGGAGAACGAATGAAGTGGAAGTGGCGTGTTTGGTGCGTACAGTAGGGGCATCGCTTCATGCAGCGGAATGACATCACATCGATAATGATGAGAGTTGAAACTGTGGAGCCAGCTTGCCGACGCAATGCCACAAAAAGGTTTTCTCCTTTTCCAGGCATCCAATGTCTGCATTCCACACACGCACAGGCTTATCCATTCAAATTTTGCGAGTCACTGAGCGTTGCTCGATGAGGCCACAATAATCACTTCAGGACTCCATGCGAACGCCATGTTGACACTGGACGTAGTCTGCCAGTTGTTTCCTGCGTGTTGCCTGTCATACGTATCCGGAACAGCACAAGCTCTGGATTCATGTCTCTGTCGACGCGAAGCGACCAACAGACAAGTAATGCAGCGACCATAAACAGGCATGTAGCTGGACTCACTCCAACATCTAGTGCAAGGCAAAGGAGGCACAAGTGCTGCTCAACAAACTTACCAAACACCTGCGCGCAACCCTAATGAATGTGCGGCAAATGAACAAAACATATTCCCCGACTCTGCGACGCCCTAAACCTCTTGCAGACACCTTGCAAAAGTTGCGCATACTCCCTTCAACATCGGTTCATTTTCCGGATGACACGCGTCGCAATTGCTGCGCGAAACTCGAGTGCAGTGCATAAAGGGTCCCACGTAAAAGCGTCGGCGTTGCGGCGCATCGTGCAGCTGATAGCACAGTGTGGCGAGTGCACTTGTTGTTCTTTGCTGCGGTCAGTAGAGCGATGCGGCGAGTGCGTTGTAGTTCATATAAAAGCGCCGTCGTGAGAAACAAGTGTCGCTAGTAATATCGAAGACAGCAGAGGCAGACAAACAAAACTATAGATGACAGCGTGCGCCTGAGCAGCGCTTCATTCCCTGGGTGTGCTCGCTCTAATCCATCATATACATGTGACAACTCATTACTGACTGGTACATCTTCCGCACTCCATATATCGCCCTAACTACGCAGCTACTCCAACACCCCGCCCCGGAAGCTAATATTATAGGCTTCCACATACTGGCTGCATAAAACGAACAAAATGACATATCATGGATCTACGATCTAATACCAGACTTCTGCTTACCAATCTAATCGAAAACTGTTGTCACTCACCACCGACCGGCAAAGCCGCGACGTCGTTTCATCAAGTCCTCATCACCGACACTTCTGAAGAAAAGTGTGGCAATCATATGACTAAAAGAAACGTGCTTCACTTTCTCATGTCCGTGCATAACAGTGCATATGTGGGGTGCAAGCTTTGCGTTTAAGCTATCATGTACACGATATTACTTCTGCTCGTACAGGAGTGGAAGGCAGGCACGTTTCAGAAACGTCGTATTCGCTGCAACTTTTATGAGCTATGAGACACAACCTTTCTCATTGAGTACACTGAGGTTCTGCAAGCACGCACTGCAAATTTTCTACACCTACCGGCTACGGAGAAACCCGCCATCAATGCTACGTTGCTCTCCGAGTGTTGCGAAGCTTGCTCTTCTGATGCCTATAGCGAACAACATCAGCAGAGCAGCTTTCCTCTAGCCAACAGTGCTTGCAACGTTTGCTCGGCGCATTCCGTGAGTCCGTGCAAAGGGGAGACTCGCGTGTATTTTTTGCAACCAACCATGTGTTCTGCCGACGCGAATAACGCGATTTGTGTGAACGCAGACAGCAAAATGCATGCGTCTTTTCTCTAGTTCAGAATTGTATGCAGTCCAAATGATTGCTCGGTACCGAATACACCCCGTTGCGTAGCGCAAAAGCACAGAGTTATATGACGTCTACTGCTGACTGGCGGACTAGACGAGTTTCGGTTTCGCACAAAATAGACCGTACATGGTACGCTGTCAACCGAAAGAACTTTTCAAGACGACCCAAGCCACCTTTCAAGCCCTTTTTTTAATCTACTCGTACTCCCTGTCAAGCCGCGCATTTGAATTTGTCGCATGCATAGTGCGTCCACTGCTAAACAGGATGAGTGCTTTGTGAGGAAAAAAACACTGTTTGCACTACGCCTTGTGGTCCCCCACAGTAACCTCGCAACCGGCTGATGAAGGAACGCATAGACGACAACGTCAATGAATCAAGGCATGGCGTGAACACACGGGGCACTCATTTGCTACATTCCATGCATCTCTTCCAAGTGCTCAGCTTAATTTTCCAGTCTTTACGCGGGGTCATCATCCCTGCAGCATTTGTATTTGATTGCCAGAAAAAGTTTGCGAGGTGTTCCCATTACTGCGTTTGTGAAGCCACGCAAGCGCGAGTAGTTGTTTTGCCAGGGCTCACGCGCGGTACTCTTCAGATATTCCTTGCGGCATCATTCTTACTTACAGCATACAATGAATGTAGTGCGATTTAGACCGCAGAAGAGATGACAAGCCATGTGCACATTATGACGTACAACAGCAAGGATTCCGAACAACGCAATTTGATTACTATCAAATAGTCGCAATTGTGATACTTGGCCTGGTGGAAGGTGACAAAAAAGGTTCTGTCAGACGGTAGCCCTTTATGAAAAGTTTACCGGCAATTGGCACAATAAACTTGATTCCCTTCCTGAGCAAGGACCTCGTGAAAGTTTAACTTTATTCCGATTCAGTAGGCACAAAATCCAATCCTTTTGCAGCAATTTGATATCCCTCACATTGCAATTTATATGAACTGCTCAGCAAAAAGAGCAGTATTGTTTCCGACAGGAAATGCCCAGGTGGGGAAACTTGTATCTTCACATACAAGCTGCATGCCATAAGGATCTGGTAACTCTTTCACCATCATATGCATAACGTCATTGCGAACAGCAGAGATGTCGGGAGCTAGGTGAACATACAACGAGCAAAGCTCACAATACGTATTTGGGCATTTAACCTTCAGGTCTCAACAGTGTGGCATAATCGAGGATGACGACCAGAAGTAACAAACGATTGAAAAGGCAGGATCAAACAAGGCTTGATTTGTGGGCGCATGGTCGTGAAGTGTGCTACCGAATCACTGCAGCAAGAGCCGCATGCTGAATGTTCGTAGTGGCGTTAGGTGAGGCGCACAACAAATTTCATAAAAGGCATGCAGAGCCCTCACCAACTGCTTTGTGCAACACGAATGGAAATAGTGCTTCCTGTATCATTCTGCGTACAGCCTTCGGGGTGGTATGAGCCGGGATATCTTTGAGCTTTTCCAAATTTCTGCTAAGCATTATGGTACTCTGCTCCCTAATAAAGGTATGCGTCAGCTCGATAGTACCTGCAAGATTCTACAGTGGCTTTCAATGCTTT
>NW_013652688.1:0-2500 GCF_000499385.1 Eimeria necatrix
CTGCTGCTGCTGCTGCTGCTGCTGCTGCTGCTGCTGCTGCTGCTGCTGCTGCTGCTGCTGGGCTGCGGGTGTTGCTGCAGCGGGTGTTTCTGGGCGCAGCGGCCACGCGTAAACGCCAAACCCCAAACCCTAAACCCTAAACCCTAAACCCTTGTGTGCTGCAGGAGTGCCCCTCGACGGAGGCCTTCGAAAGGGCCCTTTTGTTCTTTCCAACTGCAGCAGCTTTTTGGCTTCGAATGGCAGAGTTTGAAATCTCCAACTTCAACATTTCGAGGGCCCAGGGGGTTTACGCGCGCGGGCTCACCGTCTGCCCCCAGCTCGGTAAACCCTAAACCCTAAACCCTAAACCCTAAACCCTAACCCGGCGAGCGCGACAAGGCCCGCGCCGCCCGCCGACGCGGCAGGCCGCCGGCTGCCAGGCACGGCGCTTGCGGCGCAGCAGGGCTTGGGATTTTGGAGTTAGGGGCTAGGGTTTAGGGTTTAGGGTTTAGGGTTTAGGGTTTAGGGTTTTGCACAGAGCTGTGGACGTCCTACGTGAAGTTCGTGTACTGCACGGGGACTGTCGACGAATTCCGCAAGGCGTTGATGCGCGCCGTAGACAAGGTAAACCCTAAACCCTAAACCCTAGGGCGCCCCAAACCCTAGGCGCCGGCGCTCCAAACCCTAAACCCTAAACCCTAAACCCTTGTTTGCGCTGCAGCTGCGTTGGGACCCCCGCGCAGCCCCCCTCTGGCGAGAACTGCTGCTGCTGGACATTCGAATTTATAATTCCTCTTTGTTAAGCCGGGGGCAGGTGCAGGGCCTTCTATCGGACTTCACCGGCAGAGTAAACCCTAAACCCTAAACCCTAAACCCTAAACCCTAAACCCTAGTTGCACCCGGCGCCCGCCCGCAGTGCTTGCAGCCCAACGCACTGCTCTGGCTCTTCTCGGCCCGCCGTCTAGGCCCAGGGTCCCACTTTCAGGGTCCAGGGTTTAGGGTTTAGGGTTTAGGGTTTAGGGTTTAGGGTTTAGGGTTTAGGGTTTGGGGCGCCGCGCAGGCCACAGGCCCTCTGATTCCCACAGACTTGGAGCAGAAAGTGTTTAGGACTCCTTTGTCTCCAGGAGGCAGCAGTTTGGTGGACCAGTACGGGGACGTCAACGTGCTGCGGACAAACTACCAAACGGTAGGGTTTAGGGTTTAGGGTTTAGGGTTTAGGGTTTAGGGTTTAGGGTTTGGGGTTTGGGGGCTGGGGTTCGGGGTTTCGGGGGCTCCCTGCGGCAGTGGCGTGTTCGTGCGAGGGTTTTGCTTCTCCCGCCGTTGACTGCCGCTGCCTTGGAACCCGACCCAGGGTTTAGGGTTTAGGGTTTAGGGTTTAGGGTTTAGGGTTTAGGGTTTGCGCTGCAGTGCCTGTCGCGGGCAGTGGCGGGTTTGGAGGCAGTGTGGGTTTCTTACTGCGCTTTCGAAAGAGCTGTCAATTCCAATTCTCAGTTGTCAACAAAATTAATTTCCTTTTGGGAACAGAGGTTTACTTACGCCAGGAAGGCCCACGTCGTAGGGTTTAGGGTTTAGGGTTTAGGGTTTAGGGTTTAGGGTTTGGGGTTTAGGGTTTGGGGTTTAGGGTTTGGGGACTAGGGTTTAGGGCTTAGGGGCAGCGGGAAGCAGCATCGTGGTACAGGCACCAGTGCTGTTGCTTTGGCAAACAGGGCCTGCGGGTCAGGGCTAGGGTTTAGGGTTTAGGGTTTAGGGTTTGGGGTTTAGGGTTTGGGGTTTTGGGTTGCAGGAGTTGACGCGCCTCACGCGAGACATTGACTGGTCGTGCGTTGCGCTGCCCCTCTCCGTCCCTGATAAGTCGCGGCAGGTAGGGTTTAGGGTTTAGGGTTTAGGGTTTAGGGTTTAGGGTTTGTGGTGCTTGTAGGCCGCCAGAGCCTCTTTAGGGTTTAGGGTTTGTCGCGCAGCGACGGGCCCGTCTCTCCCCAGCGTTTGCCCGCCCCGTGGGCGGGCAGTGCACAGCTAGGGTTTAGGGTTTAGGGTTTAGGGTTTAGGGTTTAAGGTTTAGGGTTTGTGTGCAGGCGCACGCGTGCGCGTGGCGGGGGGTTTTGGCGTACGAGTTGACAAACCCTTTGCGGCTGCATGCAGCAGCTTTTGCTGCTAGGGTTTCTGCTGCTTATCAAACTTGTTTGCTTTCTTGTGCTTTTCTTTCCGACGTTTGGTTCGGCTTTTTCCAGTTCCTGCTCGCCCAGAAAATGCCCGCAAAGGGTAGGGTTTAGGGTTTAGGGTTTAGGGTTTAGGGTTTAGGGTTTGGGGTTTGGGGTGTGGGGTTGGGGGTTTGGGGTTTAGGGTTTGGGGTTTAGGGTTTAGGGTTTGGGGTTTGGGGTTTGGGGTTTCCCCTGGAGGGACGCAGCAGCGCGAGCGCGGGCTAGGGCCTGGGGTTTAGGGTTTGGCGCGGAAGCAGCGAACAGCGGGGGGGATGGCTTCGTCTAGGGTTTAGGGTTTAGGGTTTAGGGTTTAGGGTTTAGGG
>NW_013652689.1:0-4181 GCF_000499385.1 Eimeria necatrix
TAACCGACTCCAGTTCAAATGCATGGTTTACAAATCGGCTTAGTGCTCATTTCGAGGTTCGCTAATGCGCATTTTATGGTAAAGACTGATAGGCTGGTTAGGCGAAGTAAGATCACATTGTTCTAGCTGTCAAACTGATGCAACCACAGAAATGGGCCATCATGCAACTCCATAGAAGCATGCCGAGTGTGAACGAAGCCAGATGCGCATGCCTGGCAACGAGGAGGGGATTCAGGTTTTACAGGTTCGTAGAGTTCTGGGAGTTATCTGATGCACTGAAGGAATAATCAACGGATATGCCAGAAGCTGTATGACGGGAAAGACATATCAAGTATGGAAGATGAGATAAGAGCCACCAATCAACTATCAGAGAAGAGAGGGGGCGCCCTGATGTACCCCGAGAGGAATGGAAAGTCACTGTATCCAATAACAGACGTATTGGTAAAGTTGAAGCCTTCTCAGTAGCCAGCTAAGGCAAATGCAGATCATGGGGTTTCTAAAGGAAGATGCAGCGTTTTATACCTTGGTACACCATTCACCCCGAGCTTGTTCGACGAAGCACTCAAACTGCCTGCGCTGAGCGACGCTTTGGGATACACGAAAACGCCTTTAGTCATCGACGTGAAGGTATCCTCACGCGAACGCCCAGGAGAAAGGCGTGCAAACGCACCCTCTGTATTTTGGAAAGGGTTCTCCATCCTGACTATTTCGCGGTTCTCATCGCGTATGGCGCACCCACTTCCGATGCCCACTTTAGTGTTGATGCAGCAGAGTGATGGAACACTCCCCTTCTGGGGTTCATTCAGGCCTGAGAAATGCAAAAGTCTTCTGACTGCCCAAGGCACAATCATCATGCCAAGATGCTTCTGAAGTTAGCCAAGCCCACAGCATCCCTCCAAATTAGTGTGCCAATCTGAAGAGATGAAAATAGTGGGAGCATATAATCGCGCCTGTGTTTGTATTAGAACAAAATGCTCGTCACAACGCATCTCGTGTCTGGATGTTGAAAGCTTCTCACATTTGTTGGCGATGGCGCCATTCAGTGGTATACACCTAAAGTGCTGTCTTCATCCGTAGCACAAAGTGCAATTTTGCGCTCAGCACTGCTGGGTCTCATCACCTGGGTGCGTGGCATTGGAAGCTAAATTCGAATTTCTTCGAGATAGAATTTTTGGAGCCGATCGGATAATCAAGGCCTGTCCCGGCGATATACATTAGCGCCGACGTATCGAAGGCAAAAATGATTCGCCGCAGCGCTGGCGTGATGCACAGGTCTTCGCCGCAGTGCGGGCATGGTAGTGTGAGCTGGAAAGCCTAGGAAACTCATGTCGAGCACACGCGAAGCTGTGGCTTAGACATTTTGTGACACTATGCCTAGCTCGGGTACAAATAAACATATGAATGCATGCGAAGCCGGCACTGGTTGCTGTCCAGTAAAACCGACTCCAGTTCAAATGCATGGTTTACAAAACGGCTTAGTGCTCGTTTCGAGATTCGCGAATGCGCATTTCACGGTAAAGACTGATAGACGGGCTACGGGAAGCAAGATCACATAATTCTAGCTGTCAAACTGATGCAACCACAGAAATAGGCCGTCACGCAAGTCCATAAAAGCATGCCGAGTGTAAAAGAAGCCAGATGTACAGGCGTGCAGACGAGGAAAAGATTCAGATTTTACAGGTTCGTAGACTTCTGGGAGTTTTCTGATGTAGTGAAGCGATCATCAATGGATGCGCTAGGAGCTTTATGACAGGGAAAGTATATCAAGCATGGAACATGAGGCAAGAGCCACCAACCAAGTATCAGAGAAAAGAAGCAGTACCCTGATGTGCCTCGAGAGGAACGCAAAGTCACCGTATTCAATGGCAGGCGTATTGCTACCCTTGCAGCCTACTCAGGGGCCAGCTAAGGCAAAATGCAGAGCATGGGATTTCGAGAATAAGATGCAGCGCCTAGGTCCTTGGTACACCGTTCATTCCGAGCTTGTTCAACGAAATACTCAAAATGCCTGCACTAAGCGACGCTTTGGAACACAAGAAAACGCCTTTAGTCATTGTCTTGAAGGTATCCTCACGCAAACACTCACAAGAAAAGGAGCATGCAAACGTACTCTCTGCATTTTGAAAAGGGTTCCCCGTCCTGACTATTTCGCGATTCTCAGCGCGTATGGCTATACCTCTATCAACGCCCACTTAAGGCGTGATGCAACAGAGTGATGGGACACTGTTTGTCTCGGGTTCATTCAGGCTGGAGAATTGCAGCAAGTCTTCTGACTGGCCATGGCACAATGATCATGCCAAGATGCTTCTTAAGTTGGCCAAGCCCACAACATCGCTCCAAATTAGTGTGCCAAGCTGAAGAGACAAAAATAATGGGAGTATATAATTGCGCGTGTGTTTGTATTAGAACAAAACGCTCGTCACAACGCACCTCGTGTCTGGATGTTGAAAGCTTCTCACATTTGTTGGCGATGGTGTCATTCAGTGATATACACCTTAAGTGCTGACTTCATTCGTATCACAAAGTGCAATTTTGCGCTCAGCATTCCTCGGTTTCATCACCTGGGTGCGTGGCATTGGAGGCTAAATTCGAATTTCTTCGAGATAGATTTTTTGGAGCCGATAGGATAATCAATGTCTTTCCTGCCGATGCTTGTAGCCTACAGGGGCGGTGACGTATCGAGAGCAGAAATGATTCGCCGCAGCGCTGGCGTGATGCACAAGTCTTTGCCGCAGTGCGTGCATGGTACTGTGGGCTGGAAAGCCTAGGAACCCCATGCCGAGCAAACGCGAAGTTGTGGTTTTGACGTTTTGTGACAATACGACTAGCTCGAGCACAAATAATAAAGATATAAATGCATGCGCAGCCGGCACTGGTTGGTGTCCAGTGAAGCCGACTCTCCACTGCATATGTATGGTTTACAAATCGGCTTAGTGTTGGTTTCGAGATTCGCTAATGCGCACTTCGTGCTAAAGGATGGTAGACTGGTTTTGGGAAGTAAGATCACATTATTGTAGCTGTCAAACTGATGCAACCACAGAAATGGGCCATCATGCAAGTCCATAAAAGCATGCCGCGTGTGAAGGAAGCCAAATGTGCATGCCTGCCGACGATGAAAGAATTCAGATTTTACAGGTTCGTAGAGTTCTGGGAGTTTTCTGATGTACTCCAGCAAGCATCAATTGATGGGCTTGAAGCTGTATGACGGGAAAAACATATCAAGTATGGAACATGAGATAAGAGTCACCAACCAACCATCAGAGAAGAGACGCGGTACCCTGATGTGTCCGGAGGGGAATGCAAAGTAACCGAACTCAGTGGTAGACGTACTAGAAAGCTGCAGCCTTGTCACTAGCCAGGTAGGGCAAACGCAGAGCGTGGGGTTTCGATAAGAACATGCAGCGTTTGAGACCTTGATACACCATTCATCCCGAGCTTGTTCGACGAAACACTCAAAATGCCTGCCCAAAGCGACGCTTTGAAATACAAGGAAACGCCTTTAGTCAGTGTATTGAAGGTATCCTCACGAAAACGCTCACAAGGAGAAAGGCGTGCAAACGTACCCTCTGTATTTTGGAAAGGGTCCTCAATACTGAGTATTTCGCGATTATCAGCTCGCATGGCCATACCTATTTTAATGCCGACTTAAAACTTGGTGCAACAGAGTGATGGAACACTCCTCTTCCGGGGTTCATTCAGGCTGGAGAAATGCAGCAAGTCTTCTGACTGGCCAGGTCACAGTGATCATGCCAAGATGCTTCTTAAGTTGGCCAAGCCCACAACATCCCTCCAAATTAGTGTGCCAAGCTGAAGAGACAAAAATAATGGGAGCATATAATCGCGCCTGTGTTTGTACTAGAACAAAGTGCTCGTCACAACGCACCTCGTGTCTGGATGTTGAAAGCTTCTCACATTTGTTGGCGATGGTGTCATTCAGTGATATACACGTAAAGAGCTGACGTCATTCGTAGCACAAAGTGCAATTTTGCGCTCAGCACGCCTCGGTCTCATCACCTGGGTGCGTGGCATTGGAGGCTAAATTCGAATTTCTTCGAGATAGATTTTTTGGAGCCGATCGGATAATCAATGTCTCTCCTGCCGATGCTTGTAGCCTACAGGGGCGGTGACGTATCGAGAGCAGAAATGATTCGCCGCAGCGCTGGCGTGATGCACAAGTCTTT
>NW_013652690.1:0-3397 GCF_000499385.1 Eimeria necatrix
TTAGTGTTTGCTGCATCAGCGGTAACTGCATTGTGGGCTAACTGTCTGTTGCGAGGTACTTCTTGGTGCAAATGCTGTTTTGTGCCTCTTAGCGACTGTCGCAGTTTTTGCTTCCCCCAAATGGTGGCAGTTAATTGTATCTGCAGATCGCGTCACTCTCGCTAGCGCCGGGGTTCACGAAGTATCATTGTTAGTCCACTGTAAGCGAGCACTTCGTTCCAAGACCATCATCAGTGCAGGCATTCTAAAGTTATTTTATAGTTACAGTTCCTTATTGTGCACTTATCAAACGCTGTTTTTGTTCATTTGCCTGCCTCTTCGACTCCCCCTAGCTTGATCCAGGTCCACCTTCTATTTAGGACAAGTTGTTTTCAAATTACTAGCGCGATGTCTGTGCATATCGAGTTCATAAGGGCTTCTCTCGCCAAATTCCAATGTTTTGAATGTCTGTGGACTACTTTTTGGCGTGGTGCGACTGCGTGGCAGCAGCATACATCTAGTAGCCAACATGAATATACCCCGTGTAGAAGTGCCTTGCTGTCTACACGGCCAAACATTGAAGGTTTAGCATCAGGAACGTGTAATAAATATTCAAGTTACCAATTAAGTAAAAAGCATTGTCGGGTGCTTTCTCCGAGGCAAGCATCAGTGACGCAGCCAACACCAAATTTAAGCCTACCTGCTGAGAAACTTAGGCCTTGTCTGAAGCCACGCCAAGCTTCTTCGACTAATACATCCTTATTTAAGCTTCAGCTCTATAGCTCGAAATGTGACAGCCATAAGAAAGCATTCATGTGTCAAACTGAGGTGCCACATGCCACGGCTGCCCCCTCGACTAGATGAATCCGTATGTCTCTTCCGAAGCGCTTTCCCGTTCTCTCTTGTCTTCTTACCGTCTCTACGAATCCTTTTCCCCTACTTTTCTTTCAAGCTGGCCCGTATCACTGCCACTTGGAAAGTTGCGGCTGTCCGCAGCGTCTCATGCTGTGTGTCCGCTATTTTGTGTCAGTTTCCGCATGTCCGCAGCTGTTGGTCCGTTGCTCTTATTTGCTTATGCAATGCGTTTGCAACTAAGCGCCTCATTGTAGGGGCTGCCAGGAGATCATAGCTGCCTAGTATGTCTCCCTTGCAACCACCAAAGGCCTCTGTGTATGTCTAGTCCACCCTCATGAGTGCACATGATCCGCTTTGGCCATTGGATTAACAAGATGACACGCTTTTAGTATATGAAGCAACAACTTTTCGATGCATTATGCAAAGGTCTTCTCTTTCTATCCAAACCCCTGCCATCCTTACATATTTGGTCCAAGCTAATGTTGCAGGCTTCAGTTGACCTATGTCACTTTCCTCTTCCCTAGTCCAGCTGCGCGCGTATTCTCGTTTCAGACTGCTTTCATTTTGCTCTGCATTCGTGCAACAGCTGCCTAGGTTGTTTTCAGTCTAATCAGCCTTTTTCTTCTCATGTGTTCTTTACTTCGTTTCACTGATGTCTATTTGCCTCACAGTGTAGTTCGTTGTGTCAAATTCCTTTCCATTAATTATTTGCCTAAAAGTCTGTTTCCCTATTTATCAGTATTGTTATCTATGCATCTGCTCGGTATGTGTTTATTTGAATTCAACAGTGGCGACGTCAGTTTGCGCAACCTTGCATGCTCAGAATGATGACGAGCACATGTATGCATCTTAACGCTATTTCCCCTCATTTTGGCTCATGTCTCCAATTATCTTTTGCCTAAACGTGTCTAAAAATCCAGCTATGCCAGTTGAGGCCTTTTTTCCGTTGCCTCGGCCTGCTATTTTATATTTTTTGACTAAGTTACCGTTGTTACTTTAAATGAGTCTTTATTTTTGTTTTAGCATGAGGCCTAGATGTATTGATTTAAAGTTTGTCCAGTGTGTCAGATCACTGATCCACTGTCGGGTGCCCAGTGTCTGTGTTCCTGCACACACCCAAGACTTCGTTCTACGGCCTCGATGTTCGCTCTGAGGCGTAGCATGTGAGTGTGCAACTGCACGTCCAGACTCATTTCCGCTCAATTTTTGCACGCGCGCGCTACACTTTAAGCGTTGCCGCAGGCGAAACAGTAAACGCAGGCTCGAAAAAGCACGTGTGCATTAAGCGTGGAGTCAAAGAATGGAGAAAGGAGACCAGAAACGTTGTGAAGTTTTCTTCCCTTGCCAGGTTTACCGGTTTCTGGTTCTATTTCGTTAGTGCTGACGGAGAAAACTCCAAGGGACTCTTGACAGCTGATAGAAGCAAGAGATTTTTTGCCTGCCTTCGATACATGTAAATTCTGCCGAAATATGAACTTTCCAAGTAAAGGCCTCTCCTATTGAGCAGCATCGCACTGCTGCACTTCTTATGCGTGCGTGCATTTGGGGAATGCTCGAAACTGAAAACCAATTTGAAAAGTAAACTACAGGTGCCACGTGTGCTTCTTACCGTGTACGCTTCAACAAGTATTTAATAAGCTATTAGAGCGCAGAATACGAATGCTCTCATGCGTGTGACACACGCGAAGTCAGACTGGAACAAATAAAAGTATCCTTTTTAAAACTATAAAAAATATGGTGTTGAACAGTGTGTGATCTAGTAGATGGTGCTAATGCTGCTGCGCAGCCACCATGGTCCCACCGCCATTACGCACCACTGGAACGATTACTTTGAAAGCATAACGGTGAGCAGATGAATTTAGCGAACCGGCTGTGCTACTACGTTTTAAGTAGAAGTGTGCAATAAAAACGATTATGCCAAAAAGGACCTGAAAACGCCTGGAAACAAGGGAATAAAAGCCTGAGCAAATGGCAGTTGGTGCGGGCGAAAAAAAGGGAGAAACGTCAGTAAAATCCTTGATTCAGCAGTGCATTTTGCCGAGCCAGTTCCATCCTCAACACTTAAAGCGTTTTCTGCAGCAAAAGCTGCTCGTTCGGTTGTACACTCCAAAGCCACGACTCACGCTAAGTTGCATGTGACGAAGAAGGCTGGAATTTCCAGGTAACCCACTACAATTCGGCAGTTCTTCAGAATTTCCGCTTTGCGTAGCTCATAACGTTGTATTTAGCAGCTCTTGCCGTGCATTTCTCGGTATGTATCTATTACTGCCCCGGAGCTCAAGCTTCGCACATTTCCTGTACTGCTCTTCTGTCTGTCAGACAGCTTTTATTGGAAAGTGTTTCTTACCATCGCTTCGAGACTGGGCTTCTAAGATGCTTCCAGATAACGGAAACAGGACGTTGTGTGCTCGTAAACTCGGGAGTGTGCTCCGAAACAGACGCGTCCTAGGAGTTTCCGGGCTGTCCTCTACGCAAATGAGCGAACACAGAACTCCTACCGAACGTCCTGAGAACCATCGAAAAAAGCTACAAAGAGACTAGGTAGAGAAGCAATTAAGAATTC
>NW_013652691.1:0-4281 GCF_000499385.1 Eimeria necatrix
GTGCGAACTGGTGTTTGCGTTTTCCACGTTGAAACTGTGCCTTTCTGTTTATGAAACGCAAATATTTGAGTTATATGAACGATGAAGCATTTGCTGATGGGGCTGCGCTGAAGGTCGTGTACGATGTCCTGTGCGAGGGAATATGAAATGCAGGGTTCCGTGCACCTCCAACTAGCGTCGTTGCCTCGACGCAGTCTCGGGACAGTAACCTCACAGGAAACGTTGGACAGAAAACGTTGGTCACGAATGCAGGGCTGCAAACAAGTATTCAGTTTCGCACTTTCACTTCACACACTGGTCTTGCCTTTCCTTTGCGTTTGGTTCTCGAGGATCATGCGGATGCAGAAGCAGTGCGAACTGGTGTTTGCATTTTCCACGTTGAAACTGCGCCTTTCTGTTTATGAAACGCAAATATTTGAGTTATATGAACGATGAAGCATTTGCTGATGGGGCTGCGCTGACGGTCGTGTACGATGTCCTGTGCGAGGGAGTATGAAATGCAGGGTTCCGTGCACCTCCAACTAGCGTCGTTGCCTCGACGCAGTCTCGGGACAGTAACATGCAAAATATAGTGGGGTCTTTTGCACCTCACAGGAAACGTTGGGCGGGATAAATTTTCAGGCAGTGCGCGACGTGAACAACTGATGCCACTGTTGGAGAAGCGGCGCCTGCATTGCTTCTCACTGCCACTGCGAAACGCAAGGCTGCAACTGAACGAGCATCGACGGCTTCTCCTTCTGCTGGTGATGGGAGGGCAGTGTCGGGCTTTGGCTCCGAATTACACCCATAACATGCTTGTCTGCAGCAAGTGCACAGCGTGGAGATTGCGTTTTCTCGGGACATGCAGAAAGTGCGTCGCATGCACCAAGATTTGACGAGGAGTTAAGAATTGTTCTTTCGGCAAACGATGATTTACGTTCATGTGGCGCTTTGGGAAGGACCAGCGTAGTCGGTCCTGGTGCAAGCACTCTAGCTCTACAAGTGTGGAGGCACAGGTTCCGCCCCGCCTTTCATCGCAATGTCTGCATCTGCAGGTCATCTATATGACGCCAGATACGTGCATTAACATTTCGGCAACAACGATGCCGGACAATGCTGCAGGCAGTACGTTCCTACGTCAGCGAGCACAAGTAGAGAAGCTACACGTTCATGTGGCGCTTTGGGAAGGACCAGCGTAGTCGGTCCTGGTGCAAGCACTTTAGCTCTACAAGTGTGGAGTGGTGTGGAGGCACAGGTCCCGCACAGCCTTTCATCGCAATGTCTGCATCTGCAGGCCATGTACATGACGCCAGATGCGTGCATTAACATTTGGGGTAACAACGATGCCGGACAATGCTGCAGGAAGTGCGTTTCTACGTTTGCGAGCACAAGTAGAGAAGCTACGCGGCTTAAGGCGTTTGTTGCGGCATTTTCGTTAGAGCCTCTGAGCAGGATTCCGCGAAGTACACCAAATGTTGTCGGTTGCGACGGCAAGGATTGGTAAAGCATGTTATTCGCCTTCGTGGCCACTGAAACTGCAGACGACGTGCTGTACGCCTCGTTCACTTGTCGGAGTGTGTTGGCGCACGACCTTATTTGCTGTTGTTTGAGGTTGCGAATGCCCCTAGGTGTAACTGTGTGTTTTTCAAGAGAATCCATTTTGTGGGTTTCTGATAAATCGACTGTTACTGGAGTTGTGTGATCAACCATCTGTTTCATATTTTGTGCACGACGACGTAGCAGGCAACGTTTCATGTTTCCCCTCGAAAGGAGACATCTTTTTCTCAGCGCATTGGTGAGACTCCCAATATCAACATTTGGGGGCGTCTGTTGCTCTAATAGAAGAAATGGTCAGGACGAACCTGCAGGCAGTGCGAGGCGCAGCCAGTTGATGCCAGCGACAGATGTGCACTGATTGCATTAGTTGCCAGCCATGCCTGAGCAGAGTGTTGCGCTATCCACCAGTAGACACGCGAGTTTGCACAGTCTTGCGGCTTTTGAGGACATCGATTGCATTCTGCAGCGGCCTGGCCTGCACCACACTGGTTGTGTGCTGTGTTCACAGTCCAGCAGGCAACCAGGAGGGCAGCACATAGCTGGCCGCGTTGGCTTAATGAGATATTCAAACATGCAGCGACGCTCGTGAACAAAGTACTTGCAAATATTCGACTTTGGCGCCTCCTGGCATGTAGCCGTGCAAAGTCCGCAAGTTGTGCTGCTGGAGACGCCGCCAACTCAGTTTAGCTGTGCTTCCCACTTTATTGGTCTGCGTCTGTGTTTCTGCAAGCGGCGTGAAACATCACAAAATGGCATTTCGAGGCTTGTACCTTCAGCTTCAGCGCTACGTTGCCGTTTTATGCGAGCTCGTTCTGCAGGCAGAATCGATATGCTGGAAAGAATATGCCGAACACGCAGGCGGTGCGCCAGACTTGCATTTTTGCTGGTAGAATGCTTGGCCCCTCAGTGATTACTTGCAAGTCTTTTGGACACTTGTACATGATCCGGCGCGTGCGTTTTGCGCTTAGAATATCCTCTGCTACGACAGTAAGAAATGAATCAAAGTTCAAGAAAAAATCCGCTCATCAACTGGAGAAGACCCGCCAGTGCGTGCTGAATGCTGGCACAGCCAACTGTCCACTGAAGAACTACGACTGTGCTCACCCGGCTTTCCCACGATGCAGTGCACTCAGGTGCTGTGTTGTAGAAGCTGCTGTCTATTTGGATAACGAGGGAGCTGCTTGCGCCTTTGCCATTTAGGACATGACATATTATGACGAGGACTGGATCATTGCGCATGTAGGTTCCCGTTATTGATCTTCTTTGAACTCGGTGGGGGCTTGCTTTGGCTGCATGATTGTGGTGTTTGAGACTGCGAAATTTGTTTACTGCAGGCAGTATGTTGCTACATCTGAAGCGTGCTAACAAGCAACGTTCCCACGTCCACTAAGCATCTCTGAAGACCTTTATACTTTTGCAGGGCGGATGATTGCACGGTATTTCGTGAAGCCCTGTGTCAGCGGTGTGGTGGAACAGCGTCTGCTAAGTGGCTGTTGTTGTGAAAGCGAATTCGAGGAGGTTCATCTTACTCCTGCATCTGCTTTGTTGACTCCGTGCATTGACTATCCACTAACGAGCGCGGCAGTTCGCGTGTTGCTTTAGTCCGGAGCCGCGCGCGGAAAAACACGTTCTTCGCCAGCGACGCACATATCCATTGCGTTCACGGAGACGTTTAAAGTGTCTGTTTTGCTGCGGAGGAACAGGAAGGTGCATTCGCACATTCCTGCACGCTTCCTGCTCTTCAAACGTGCCAAAATGTGCAAGCTGCCCAGCAGAAGAATTGGCAGCCTACAGTTCGTTTAAATCTCACACTTCCTGAAGGCATGATGTGCCCGTACGAAGCTGAATGCCACGCTGACTTAGCTAGGTGGCACCGGAGATTTGCCAGATAGAAAATCGTACCTTGGATCGTGTTGAGCGGATTCAGCTGTGCATCGTGGGTAGCGCGCAGCAGGTGGATGGAGCGCTGATGCTTTGTAACTGCTGGCGTCTCCTCAGAGCCAGTTGGTGGTTCTGAGTCGTCGGCTGTGGCGGGAGTAGCTTATTTCTGGCATTGTGTGGAGAAACAGGCCCCACACACCTTTTTGTTGCAATTGAAGCGTTCTTCGGCTTAGCGACCGTCGCGGGAAGCGTGCGTTGGCAGGACAGACAATGTGAGGTTTTATCCAACACGCCTGCAGGCAGTGCGCTTCTGAGGTAGACGACATAGTTTCTAAGGGCATGCGCGCTGAGCTGCTTGTGGGGGTTTTGCCACAAGGGCAATTTCACGGTAAGCCAGGCGGCGGAGCTGAGTGTGTCGAATGCGTCTGCTCTAGCTTGCGAAGCACGCTGGTCCTGCGTATTTTGAATAGATTTGTGGACACGTCGTTCTGCGTGGCCTTCACAATGCAGCACATGCCAGCCCGCGATCCCCATTAGCCGTGACGTGAACACGCGCAGGCCTTTCGGTCCGCCTTTAGAGACAGGCCCACATCCATGAACTGCTGCAGCATTGGCGTTTGCGAGCGCACAGCAGTAATATTTGTGCATGATACCCTGAGCTCGAAAACGTCGACAGTGGAGCTTCATGTGTTTTTGAGACGAGGCATTTGCATTTCGAAAACGTTTGTCCTGAGGTTAATTCGAACAGTTGATGGTTTCTGCTGCATCCGATAGCAACTTTATCCCAGGACGAATTTGCAGGCAGTGGGCGGCGCGGCCAAGTGGTGCCAGCTGTAGATGCACTCCGTTTTGTCTGCTTGCCAT
>NW_013652692.1:0-4230 GCF_000499385.1 Eimeria necatrix
TGCATTGAGCATGTTTAGTAGTGTTCAACATCTTGCTTCTATTGGGGTGGAAGCGCACTAAAGTGTTGCGCACAGCATTATCTGTGTTATTTCTCTAGCTTCGGGCCAACAACGACTCTGAAAATAGTATAGGATTCCTCTTCCCGTTGAGAAACTTCTTCATGTTTGGGGTAATTCCACCAACGCAATCCATAAGCCACCATACTGGAGAAAACCACTGAGCAGAAAAGGCAACTAATGTCTACCGGAGTCATTCCATTGTTTCTTCACAATTCTGACCATTAACAGTACGGTTTGATGACTTCATTCTTCTGTGGTGCAAAGACACATCTGAGTCTGATTTATGGCAGTCCGTTCTCTAGTTCTGGATAGCAACAACGTCAAAAGGCAGAATGTCGTGTTCTTCCTCCCGTCAGGACACTTTTTCCTCCTGTGGACGCACTGCTGCCACATTTGGACTAAATGCGCAGGTTGAAAATTACAAGAGAAGCAAAAGCAGCAGACGCCAGTACGCTTCATCCAGAGACCACGGTGAACCCTAACTCTCACCGGCGCTGTGTCCACAGGAAAGATAAAGAAGACAGCTAGCTGGTGACCGAGGTTAACATGCTGAATGAGGACACGAACTTCTTACTTTTGCACCGGCAAAGCCAACCTGGCCCCGTGAACAAGCAGTAAAAGTGTATCACACCAAAGAAGCTGCAGACGTGAATCCTGTTGTTCAACTCCTCGAGCAATTCACGAATGACCTGTGTCGTATCTGCAACTGATTCAACACCCTTTGTGCTGATTATATAGTCGATATAGGTTAGTTTTAGCCCTGTAATCTACCACTTGCGAAGGCCGAGGTAACGCTGATGCTTGGGGGAAAAGGCTAAGGCCTTTACACAGAGGGTCAGTGTGCCTGGACGTATAGGAGCCGTACATTAGCACATCATCCAGCACTCTGATCTAGGATCTAGGTTTAGAGGAACGTGTTAGTGTTGGCTTGAAAGGCTGTGGGGCTGTACCCTTAAGGCTGAAAAGCATTTCCTTAACACAAAGATGCACGCAAGATCGAGTGAAAAACAATCTTCAGCTCGTCGTTCTTAGCAGTGCGGACCCTATGTAAATTTACCCAAGAACTGAGTTCAGTAGAATGCTATTGTTCCTCATTATGTCTCTTAAATAGCTTAAACAGGAACAGGAAGAAGCCAGGGAAGGTCATGAGGAGATGAAACGATTTGATCGTAAGACAGCCTCCGCTTCATGATTCTGCTTGGTGAAGCAGTCGTCGTTTTTCTCAATCGTGATTACTTGCGCGCAGATGGCAGAGTGAGAAGGGCCAATTTGCCGAATTCCTGAGGGCCTAGCTATCACCTGCTTGTAAATGCTGGCCTCATTGAGCGCCATACGATAGGTACTCGACTTCGTTGGCGGGTTTTCAAGCACTATTAGGGCTTGTTGGCACTCAGGGCGCTTTAACCGCAGCTCTACAGGCAGTATGCTGGGAAAGGCAGCGCGGTGCTAACGTAGTACCTGGAGTATCTCATCTCCAACTGCATCAAGCCGCTCATCAAACAAGGCTCATTATAATTAGACGTCAGGCAACGGCGATTTTGCATTATCCTCAGCGTTCTTCGCCACTAGTTGGGGTACTTGACTGGACGCATTAGGGAAAAGCTGCGGTGTCTGAGAAATACAGATATGCCTGTTTCCTGCGGCGTTTCACACAGCCGCAAGCACGACCATTTACTCACTTTCGGTGGACCCTGCATGAAATCAACCCCTTGTTGCAGGCCACTACAATCATACGAACTCGAGCTTGCCAGCCGACTTAGCTTTTTGATCTGCGCTCTCACCTTTGCTGCCACTTGTGACTTGCATCGCGTATGGGTGTACACAGGACTTCATGTAGATGAGTGGAGATCATAACGTCTGCTTATCACTGGGAGGTCATCAAAATCAATTGGCGAGTTTACCACATCGTTAGTTGATTCTTTACTCGATCAGTGCGCAGCCTCTAATCATGAGCTGCAGCGAACAGAGAACCTGCGAAGCCGCTGTCTTACACTTAGCTGTTGCTGCTCTACTCCTGGTGGTCTGTTGAAGCTACATGATGCATACACAAGCAGAGGAGCTTCGCCAGTGAGTCCGGCTACTTGGTATTAGGTGGGACCAGCTCCCTCATATTAAATAGCCTGTACCGTCTTCGTGACACCACCCCTGATTTCCTGACCAGCTTTGTGCGCAGGATCGAACGCCACCGCTGCGCAGAGTATCATCTCTTAAGCTCTAGCTTGTCCCTAGCATTGTATTTCCCCGCATTTCATCTCCGTGGTGCAACTCTGTGGCTAGTATTGTTCCCCGCGACTGGGTGCGCTTCTCCGCTCCGGACTGGCCCGAATGCTGTGCTGATAGGCCGCCGCGCAACTGCACTAGAGTGTGTCAAGAAGAAAAATAGGATCATGGCTTCCCAATAAAGGCCACGTGGTCACGTCATGTGAATGGCAAAAGATGTGCAATAATGCAGTCTTGCCGACTATCGTAGGTACTCATCGAGACTTTCGCGTCTAAATGTACCTTATTTTCTGTGTTTTGCCACGCGTTTGATTCGTTTTGGTTTGTATTTGTTTACACTTTCGATGTTTCTGCCCGCAGGGCAGAGCAGCTGAGCTTTTGTTCGTAGATATGCGCTACGTTCTGCTAGGGACACGCACACTCGGAGCTGAGCGAACCCATCTGCTAAACATGAAGGGCTTTCGGTCGTTCTTCCGAGGCGCCCGCTGCAACTGCTGCTCCAACAATTCTAATTGTAGTTCGACTCCCCGGTAGTCTGAAGCCTCATGGTACATGCGATTGAAACTAGACAGAAATCGCATAGCAGTACCGAAGGCTGCATTAACGTGCAGTATCACACGCACTTCTACGAATGGGATCAGGCAGGAACTTATATAGGCAACGCTGAATGACGAAATACGAGCTCCTGGAGCCACACTAGACAGCTCACTTCAAGAGAACAGATAGACAGGAGTGAATGGGTGAAACAGTCAACAGTTGAAGGGCTGAAGCCATTGGAAAGGCACTATTGCGACGTTATAAGGAAACAAAAAATTCACTCCTTTTATATCCAAATTCGAGTTTACTTGTGGCGCTGGAACCATCCTTAGGTTTCAGTCATTGTGGCCACACAGCTCTGGTGAGAGGCAGGCTCTCCCCCGTTGGTCTCTGGAGGAAGCGTACTGGCGTCTGCTGCCTCTGCTTCTCTTGAAATTTCCAAGCTTCGCATTTAGTCCAAACGTGGAAGCAGTGCGCCCACAGGAGGAAAAAATGTTCTGTCGGGGGGAAGAACACGATATTGTGCCTTTTGTTGTTGTTGCTGGTCCAGAAGCGGCGTTGCTGCTGGTCCCAGAACTAGCGAATGGACAGCCAAAGATCAGACTCAGAGGTGTCTTTGCACCACAGAAAAATAAAGTCATTAAGCCTTACAGTTAATGGCCAGAATTGTGAAGAAATAATGGAATGACTACGGTAGACATTAATTGCCACTGCCTCTTCTGCTCGAGTCTCAGGAGCTCTTCGGCCACACCAGAAAAAGTGAGCCTGGTAAGGGCCACCTCACTGGGATACATTCCCTTCCTAATGCAGTGCACTGTCAATAATACTGGAGGTTGGTGGCCCTACTGGGCTTTTCACTGCGTTCACAAAGGCATTCGCGTTGAGTCTCTGTCCTCTATAAACCACGTGCCCAACTCCGACTGCATCCAAGCTGTCCACCGAGAAAGTGCTCAGTGATTAGCAAAGCCAGTGACAACCTTGTGTCCGGCCTTTTTGCTTGGAATCTTATCTGTTTCCGCAAATCTGGTCGGCTTTCGCCAGAAACCAGCCGCTGGAGAGGGCGTTCTGCAAGTCGAACTCCCCCTGCACTCACAACCCTAGCGTCAGCGAAATGTACACGTCCCTGTGTTTACTGGAGCCAGACGCATCTCCAGCTAGGACAATTAGTTCCTCGGTAACTCTGCAAATGCTTAACAACAAGATCGGCCTACAGGGCATCTAGGCAGCTTCTCAGTGTCCTTTCCGCCATTTAGATTTATTGGCAGTGCTGATCCCGTTGACGCTGCCTCCGTCTTCTGAAAACATATCAACACGATGAACGCTGAGGCTAGAGCAGCAACAATAATGCCACAGAGGCGCAATGATGAGTCCCGGTGGCTGGGAGGTTCCAGCCACCGGCTTCTGCTACGCCTA
>NW_013652694.1:0-3309 GCF_000499385.1 Eimeria necatrix
AAATGACGTCCTGTCGATAGGTTAAAGCGCGCTGATGCCAAGCATGCAAGGCTCGCCGTGTCATGTACGATAAAAACGTTTGCTCTAACACGCGCGAGCCTACATAGAAACGTAACACTACTTGCGTCCCAAATCACGGTGTCCAACAGACTTCACGGGAACTCTGTCTCGTCATACATGACCTGCTCTCCGTGCATTAATGCCCATTTGCATTCAGTAGACAATCAATGTGAGCTGTCTGTAATTTACTACACAGCAAAGGTGAACTCGCTAGTTGCAACCATACTGTTCAGTCGCTTCATTCTTTCGAATGTTTTTGCAAAAGTCAGTACCCAGAGGGCTGCAACTAACAAAGTGCTGATATATAGATGTGTGATGGTCATCAGGTGCATGAAGCGCTAAAGCTTTTCGCATTCAAAAATGGAACGCAGCTGCTCATGCAATCAGAGCTTATTGACTCGACTCAAATGCGCCGCAGCACGGATGAACAAAACATCTGATTTGGTAATACATCGATCACGAATACCCTTTGACTCCAAAAAGCTCACCTAATGATTGCCATTTGCTGCAGCAAGTGCAAGCAAGTGCAGGTCCATGCAAAGTCTCACATCATGCATGCCGCTAGGCAAGATCTTAACTGTGGCGTCCCAAGAGCGCCGTGACTTGATGATGCAAGGTAGTAGAAGAACCACTCTTATGGTGATGTCGAAAGGAATTTCAACTCCATACTGCTGCATGCCAAGGCACTTCGGCACTACGTCGAAACTGAACCAATGTCAAGGTGCTGAACATACTCCCTTGGACATATCCAGCGCAGAGCAGATGAAGCTCAAAATGTCTCTACAGAGTGTGGCGAGCGTTAAAACTGCAATTCTCGGAAACTCCATGAGCCGAACCAAACAGATTTCAAGAACAGGAGCTTTGCGCGGTTTCAGTTTCGGCTGCGACCTCAACGAGATGCACCAATTGCCTACGCCAGCTCGCATGTTCGTCCCTCACACAATCAACATAAGCAGATTCTGATCATACAGAGACTTCGTGCGCTCCAGATTTCAGTTCCGACCTCAGCAGCGAACACACGCCACCCATGCGAACCCGCAATTTCGTCCAAAACTGATACTAAAACGGAGCCCATCCAGCGCATGAAAACTCGTGCAAAGCCAATACCCAGTAAGAACTTGAATAGCAACTTCGTTTGCGGATGGGTCGTTGGTCAGCATCATGGCGATCTGTTCTACAGAAAAGCAATTCGGTGCATGGTAACTGCGTGTTATGGCAGCACAACGCACGGAAACGGCTTTTTTCCTTGCCGTTGGCCCATGCTGGCCAATTACCTTGCCTACAGATTCCTCTTCGCAGTTCGTGCACTTCTCTTTTGCTTTGCATTGTAGTCCTTAGCCACCCCCTCTCACCTGGTGATTTCTGCCTTTCTGGCCAGCCTATTTGGCAAACGGTGCTCAACATTATCAAGCTACAATGCCTGACAGGCGGCATCAACAGCAACTCCATTTTCAGACTATTCGGACGATCGTTGTCTACTCATCGTAACCGCTACTTCGCGGTAGCTGCTTCCATTGCCCCAGCAACTGGCATTGGCGGCAGGAAGAAGCAGCGACTCTTTCTTTCTGTAACATGCCGCTAGAACACGTAATAACAAATACGTTTTCACTGCGTACAATCTAGAACAAAGTTAACCGCCACATATCTCTTGGTGTTCAGTCATTTTTTTGCATACCGTTGAGAGCTATGCCCCGTCAACGAGCACTTAATGCGGGACAGCGCTGCGCTGCACCTGGATACTTTGCAGTCCGTACTTCCCACCGCTGCCAAATAAATCGTCGTTGCATTGTTGTGGCGAGATCCTGAGAAACATGGTGTAGTGTTGGGAAAAACCTTTTGCTACCTAGCTTCGTAATGAGGCAGACCTTCACTCTTGCACACTTTTCAGGTGGAGCCTACTAGCTGTTGACGGCATAGTCAGCATAAAATACGGAAATGCACGGAGGTCAGGGGGCTATTCTCCCGGCAAAGTAGCACTTCGCAAAGAGCGCAGCACGAAGCAGTGCCCTGCTCCGGCAAAAGCGGTTGCTGCGTGTCAAAGTTCCTTGATGCAGCACTATAATGACGCTGCACAGATAAATTCGTAACCCCATCAAATGATAGAGCTGTCAGTGAGACCGAAAAGTTGTATACTGCGTGGAGCTCCAACGACTTCTCCTTGACCTTGAGGGAACTTTTTCAGTTGATAGGTAAGCCAGCGCGTCCTGCAACCAGATGTGTATGTGCTTTCAACAATGGTGCAATTTACTTTACAGTTCGCACGGATGCTCTTCCCAACAAGCTCTCCAAAAGTCTCCTGTTTCCCGGTAGCCAAGTGGAGCCCTTGTAATACGGTTACAAGGCATTTGCATTCTAAGCTCCCCCCTAACCAAGGCGCGTTACTCGAACTTGTTTTAAAAATACTGGGTTGATCTGTGCGAAGCATACAAGTCGCCGCGTTCACTCTAGGCCTTCACAGCCTTGCCTGATATTGCTCTATGGATGTTGGAAACAAACGAATGCTGCAATCGTCCGCTTACGGCCTACGCCAAGTCAGAGAAAAAGTGACAATAGACCACCCGCACTCTGCTTTCGCATCCTTCAAATGGCACGCGTCACTTCCATCACCAGCAGGAGCAACGCATGCCAAGAATGCGATGGGAGGCCGCCTGATTACTGGCATTGCGCTTAGATTGTACGAGAAGCGCTCGCCTGCACTATGCCAGGCTGAGTAACACAGCTTTGCCTGTGCTCAAGATGTTCACGTGCTCACATGGGTACTGGTGTCTCACGATGGCTTTGATACTAGCATCTGTCGCTCCCTGCTCAAGTCCAACAAGCAAATACTTACGCACTTCAGGCGGAACATCTTTTGAGGCCTACTTGGGTACTGCAGGCGAAATACCAACTTGCCATACTTCCATTCGTTGAAAATATCTGCGTGTCCACCGCCACTGCAACAGTCGCCAGCGGCCGTGTCCTGAGTCACTGCCTCTGGCTTGCCTGTCCTTCCATGATCACAAGCCCGAAGCTCTCGCTGATGCGCTCCCATTTCCCAGTGTAAAAGTACATTGGTAAGCACGTTTCTTGCTCCTTAATTTAATGTCAACGCCGCCTCTGTTGCAAAACGTTTCCCGCAACAAAGCGCGCATATTGAAGTGAATCCAAAGGACAAATAACGCAACAGAAGTGTTGCACCCCCCACCTCAAACGTCGAGCCACAGTAAACGTCGCACGTTGCAGTCATTCACTTTATCTCAGTGTAACGAA
>NW_013652695.1:0-54641 GCF_000499385.1 Eimeria necatrix
TTCGAACCCGCAGTGAATATCCACCCCAGCTCGGAATGGCGCGTGCTGCTGCGCCCCTGGTGTCTCAGGTAAGAACTCAAGTAGGGTATAAGGAGTCCCAAGCTGTACATACACCCCAGCACCAAGTTCACCAAAAAGCCCCCCAGCAGCAGCAGCAGCCGCTGCTGCAGCGGCAGCAGCGGCTGCTGCTGAGGTGTCTGTACACCTGAAGAGCCGGCGCATGCGCAGCACGCACGCGCTGGCTCTTCAGGTGTACAGACACCTCCGCAGCAAGCCGTTGCGCCGCAGCGCGCTGCTGCAGCACGCGCGCCGCTGCTGCTGCTGCTGCTGCTGCTGCTGCTGTTGAGCGCACTGCAGCAAGCGCCCGAGGCGCAGCTTTCGCCATTGCCTTGCTGCTGCTGCGGCTGCTGCTGCTGGGTCTGGAGGTAGTAGCGGTGCTGCTGTTGCTGCTGCTGCTGCTGCTGCAGGGTCTGGAAGTTGTAGCGTTGCTGATGCTGCTGCTGCTGCTGTGTCTGGATATAGTAGCGCTGTTGTTGTTCTTGCTGCTGCTGCTGCTGCTGCTGCTGCTGCTGGATCTGAAGGTAGTAGCGTTGTTGCTGTTGTTGTTGCAGCTGCTGCTTCTGGGTCTTGAGGTAGTAGCGTTGTTGCTGCTGCTGCTGCTGCTGCTGCTGTTCTTGCCTTATTTGTTTCAGATGGCACTCGAGCTGCTGATGCTGGTGTTGAAGCTCCCACTGGAGCTGTTGTAGCTGCTGCTGCTGGAAGCTCTGCTGCAGGTGCTGCTGCAGCTGGAGTCTTTGCTGCTGCTGCTGCTGCTGCTGTTCCTGCTGCTGCTGGAGTCTTTGCTGCTGCTGCTGCTGCTGCTGCTGCTGCTGTTCCTGCTGCTGCTGGGGCTGTGTGTGCTCCCGCGCAAATGAGGGACTGGCTCTCGGCAGCGCCTGCATTGTGTGGGGAGCAGCAGAGTCTAGGGTTTAGGGTTTTGGGCGCCTACGCCCAAACCCTAAACCCTAAACCCTTGACCCCAGAGCTGAAGCCGGATGGCCGCCACTCTGCACATGTAGCTGAGTGTTGCAGGGTTTGAGGAACTCTAGTTTAGGGTTTCAGTTAGGGGCGCCCCTAACCCTTTACTGAGACTTTGGTCTAGGGTTTAGGGTTTAGGGTTTAGGGTTTGAAGACGAGATCGTGCGCTCTCCAGTGTACAGACACCCGGTGGGCGGCTGACTGGCTCGTTACTTTCTCGAAGTTGGAGTTTCTTATTTCACAAAAAAAGAACTTCGGAAGGACTGGTGGGGTTGTTGTTGCTGCTGAAGTTTAAAAGAGAGCAGATTCTGGGGTGTACAGACACTCGAAGTGTTGCACGCGAAACCTGCACGCAGCCCAGTGTTCCTTTGGGATTTAGATTAGCGGAAACTCCATCAAATTAATAAATTCAAATTATAAATCAAATTTCCCTCTGATATATTACGAGGAAGTGCAAAATCCCAAACAAACAAAAGCAAGCCCCAACCCCCGGGGCCCCCTGGGGGCCCCCCAGCGCGGGCCGACAGAGGGGGCCTCTGGGGCCCCCTTTAGACCTTCTGGGGGCCCCTTGAAAGAACTTGAATGTTTTCTTTAATTTAATTTCTTAAATTGGGGCCCCTTTTGCCTTACTTGCACTTAGAGGACTTTGAAATAGTTGAAACTTGAGCGAGTGGCGAAACCTGAATGAATTTCAACGGAAGCCGATGACGCAGAGTCGAAATCAGCGAGTTTGAATTTAAATTTAAAATTAAATTGAATTAAATTAAATTAAATTAAATTAAATTAAAAAGCCTCTTCTCTCTCGTCTCTCAGTTTTCCCTTTCTTTTTTTGAATGACTTTAACTCCTTTTCATCACTTGGCTTTGAGTTACTCCACGGGCTGTCTTGCTGCGCTGCTGTTGCACATGCTGCTGCTGCTGCTGCTGCTGCTGCTGCTGCTCCTGTTGCTGCTACTCCTGCTGCTGCTGCTCCTGCTGCTGCTGCTGCACCCAGCACTCCTCCACCTGCATTTCTGCTGCAGCAAATTGCCTCTCTGTTGGCTTGTTGGCTCTTGGGCTTTCCTTGGCAGCTTTTAAGTTGAGAAATGCGTGGGCAAACCCTAAACCCTAGGGCTTAGGGTTTAGGGTTTGGGGTTTAGGGACCCTTTGGAGGCTTTACGACCCCAAATGGCTTTCTTTTTTTGGACAAATTGTTTTATTTGTCGAACTTCTGCAGCAAAAGTTTAGCAAAGTATTTCCCAATCTGAAAAGAACTTAAACATATAAAGCTTCTCTTGCTGGCTTTTCTGTGCATTTTTTTAAAACGTTTTTCGAAAAATGAAATCCTTTTGAAATGTTTTAAAGACAGAAAATTCTCTTTAACGGCGGCATTGCGCAGCATTTTAAAAAGCAGCAAATGAGGGGAAATGAAGAAAAAAAGTGGCCAAAGAAAAAAGATGAAAACTGGGAAAGGGGGCGCATCTAACCCAATATAAACTTCCTTTTAGTTGATTTAATATAATTTAACTATTTGTCTTAAATTTAAATTTATTTATTAGAAATATGACGTTCAACTTCATTCGAAATTCATTTCTTTTGACTTTGCAGACAAAATGGAACTTCTCGAGGACTCCGCTGTGCGAAGTCGCCATTCTCAGCTGTACGTACACTGCGTAACCCTTAAAAGTTCGAAAAAAATCACTTTTATTTCCTTCGACAACTCTGCAAACTCGTTCTGTGGCCTGATGAAGGAAGAAGTACTTATATATGGCTCAATAAATGCCTAAAGGGAGCACAATTTGCCAGTCTTTGCATGCAAAATGAACAAATAAGAAGACTTATTTGTTCGGGGTGCCTCGTTTGTCTTTTTCGTGGCCTCTCGGTGCACAATTCAGAATTCAATATTGCAAGCCAGCAAAGTGCCCACAAGCTGCATGCAGAGGAGCTAATGGCTGAACTCGGGGCTTTCTAGATCTCGGAAATAATAAATTCATTTAATTTTTACCGAAATTTTAGTTGAAAATGGAGGCCAAAATGGTAAAAACAACTTGTCTGCGAGGAGGAAAATGAAGACACACTCCTCACGGCCACGGGAGAGCCCTTGGCTGCCCGTGGAGCCGCAATTGCTGTTTTTAAAGTTCTGGAAAGCTCAAAATGCGAAGAAAATACTTAAAATAAATATAATTTGAAATATTATGGAGTCTTTTTGTTGGAATGGGTTCGAGTCGAGCCCCGGTAAGCACAGTGGAAACGCCTGGGGCTGCACGAGTGGGCGCGCGGGGCGGCTGCTGACTAAATTGAACTTTATTTTGAATTAAAAATAAAAACTTTTCGGCAAAATAAATTAAACTTTCTTTTAATTGAGAGTCTAGGCGAGGCTTATCGGAGCCTTAGCCGCCGCAGAGTCGGTAGTGGACCTGTGTGGCAGTGGCCTCGCGGGCGCTTTCGCCCGGCGCACACCCCCGTGAACAAGGGGCATTATGCGCAGAAAAACCTTAATAAAGTGGAAATAGTGAAAAAGAATGAATTTTATTTGTAGTTTCATTTGTTTTTAGGGACTTGTTGCAGCACGGCAGCAACCAGGATTGGGGCTGGCTACGGCAGCAAATGTGTGCATGGTGCAGTGACTTGCTGCGCCTGGGGATCGTGTCTACTTGAATACATTGACTTTAGGAGTTTTTTAAAAGAAGAAATACAAAACAAAGTATGAAGCAGCAGTCACTGCGGCGGGGGCCTCGGCTTTGCAACACCTCCGAAGACTTGCAAACTGCAACTCGTCACACTCATGGCTCTTGAGATCTAGTGCTCGGGTTGAGTTCAAGTTTCGCCTCTTCTGCGCCTCGCCATGGACAACTTGCTGCTTCTGTTTGCACTTTTAACATCATGCTTTCTCTCGAGACAGATCCGGGCGGCGGAGATCGCCGCTGTTCCCCGGGAACCCACTTGTTCACTTGGAACAAACAACAGAGGCGTTCCGCTGCTGCAGCCCGACCCCCCAACTTGCCTGTCTGCCGCACCTGAAGCACTCAACTTCAAATCCCATTCAAATTCAAGTTTTGCAACTTCTGCCCCGGAAGATCGGCTGCTGCGCCTGCAGCAAGCCGTCGATGATCTGCTCAAGTGCGCAGTTCAACTTCGTGCAACTAAAGCCCTCGCCTTCCCCCAATTTTTCTTTTCCCAAATCTCCTTTGCCTCATTTTCTCTCGTGACTAAAACATTACTGACTCAACGAAGGAAAGCTGCGGCTGTTTGGCTCTGCGCTGCTGAATTTTCTCCCGTTTTGAGTCTGTCGCTGGCTCAAGAAGGCGGCGATCTCAGTGCAGCAAAGTGTTTAAATGCTTTACTTTTTATTTTCGTCAAAACACAAATAGAAGTCAATTGTGTGGCCTCAGGAAACTCGAAAAACAGGGAATTCAGCCCGCAGCCTCTCCGCAGCTTCAAGAGCCCGCTGTGGGAAATGCCCAGGATATTCTCTTCGCCGTGCGTCAGATCGAGGTGAGACTCAAGACCTAGTCACCAGCTAGTTAGATAGATAGCCAGCTAGCTAGCTAGCTAGCTAGCTAGCTAGAGAGCTGACTAGCTAGTACGATCCGCACCTTTTAACCGCGCTGGCTAGCTGGTCAAAGGCAAGGGGGCGTTGGGAGCCCCTGCGTTGCATTTCGTCGAGTAAACAGGAAAACTTCGATGCCAAACTCTTTTATTTATATTTAATTTGAATTCTTTTTATATTTTTCGTCTCAGTTCACAGCAAAGCCTTCTTTCATTGAACTCGTCTCGCTCACCCGGCGGCGAGATGAAGCCTTTTCGTTGGGTGAGGCTAATGCATTCAGTTCCACGGCGGCCCCCCCTCACCGTCTAGCTAGCTAGCTAGCCATCTTGTGGGGCAGCTAGCTGGGCTTTCTGGGGCCTTTCTGGCTAGTTCTGCCGGCTGCCCGGCAGCTAGCTGGGGCGTGGCTCGCCAGAAGCTAGCTGTTCAGCTAGCTGTTCTGCTCGCTGCTCATGTAGCTGTTCAGCTAGCTGTTCAGCTAGCTGTTCAGCTAGCTATTCAGCTGGCTTTTCAGCTAGCTGTTCAGCTAGCTGCTGCGGCCTGCGCAGATTGACTTGTGTTTAACTGCAGCTCTGTCTTCGGTTCTTTTGGTAGTTTGCTCCCGCGAGGGTCTGCTGGAGGCGCGCAGTGTGTCCAACCCTGTGAGCTCAGTGGCTCTGAAGACGGCGCATGCAGCCCCAGTGTTGAGCCTTTCTGTCTTTCCCCAGGGCGACGGTGCGCATTGCTGCTGCTGCTGCTGCTGCTGCTGCTGCTGCTTTTCGGGTGTCTGTACACTGCGAGGGTTGTGCTGCGTGCGCCGTGGCAGCAGGACTGGGCGAGGGTGCGCATTGCTGCTGCTGTTGCTGCTGCTTCTCGGCTGTATGTACACTGCTGGGGCTCTGCAGCAGGACTGCGTGTCACTAGCTGCTGCTGCTGCTGCGCTCGCCACCGCAACACAGCAGCAGCCTCTGCTGTTGTGCTGCTGCCTGCAGTTTTCGCAGTTTTGACAACAGATGAAGAAGGAATTGCTTTAATTCATATTCTGTCTGCAAAACGAAAAGAGCCATCGCCTCCTCTTGCACAACAGGGTCAGCCGCTGCTGCTGCTCTTTCTGCATTCGGCAGCCTCTCACTCATGAATATAAACATCTTCGAAAGTCCTTTTCTGAGGCTTTTGGTGTGGGACCGGAAATCCCTATCCAATAAAATGGCTTAGTTTCAGGTTTCCTGTGGACTTGTGCAAATAAATCTGTTGATGCACATGCTTGCTGCATTTCTTGGCTCTTGGCCTGCACGTGAAAACAGGAAATTTGAATAAAATTTGGGCCCTTTCTGCACAGCAAGATGTCTTGTGCTGAGGTGTACGTACACTCAGGAGGGGAGCCTCTGGATGACCCCAAGTCAGAGCCTGTGTTGCGGCATTTACCATCTGAGCCCTTAGTTCTGTCTTTGACGCAATCGGACGCTTTCCAGGTTCGAGTTCTGCAGTGGCTTTTTGTTGTGTTCTTGTTTCTTTGTTTTCTTTTCCCGAATTTTGTGCGAAAAACTCGAATAAGTCTTTCCTTTTTGGACACACTGCTTTCCTGCTTTCAGGTTTCACCGGGGGGCCCCCGGCGACACAACTGCGCCATCGCCGCCACCATAAATGGGGAAAGACTTGTCTTGGTTGGCGGCAGAGACGGCCGCCTCAGGTGAAACAAACTTTCCCAATTAAGCAAAAGTCCCTTAAATCGACTTCTAGAACACTTCTTAGAAGTGGGGAATTGCAGTGGTTTGCTGCTCGCAAGCTAGCTGCTCGAGGGTTTGCTGCAGCGGGTGCTACTTGATGGCAGCAGATGCGCGGGGCTGAGAACTTAGTGTTTAGGGTTTAGGGTTTGGGGTTTGTGGGGCTTTTGTTCAGCGTTTTTTCTCGTAGCGGCGCGCTAAAGGCGCAGCTGCAAGTGACCGAGGAAGAGGGAGGCATTCAGCAGCTGGTTCATATGGGCAGTTTTACAGTTTTTGCAAGTGAGGGGTTTTTGTCTTGACCTGCCATTCAGTGCAGCACAGCGCGAGGTGTCTGCACACCTGATGAGTATTCTTTCTATTCAAAAAACAGCGGCACCTCGAGCCTCCAGTTCTCTTCTTTTTCGTTTTTGCCTGCTTCTGTCTTAGCGAAAAGCTGCGTCGGGCACATCAACCCAACAGCTCCAAACCTCACTGGAAAAGTGTCCTGCATAGGAGTGAGCTAGAGCCGCCGAATAAACTCTAAAACGCCCTTGTGGGGTTTTTTGTTGGCCAGCTTCACTTAATCTACTTGGGGGCACTTGTGGATTTGCTGCTTCTGGACCTTAGGGGCCCCTCGGAATCATTTTTGAGTCCCATTGGGGCCCACTGTGTTGTGTTCATTTCTGATTTTCCCTGTGGGCCCCCTCTAGTCCATTAAGGATGGACTAGAGGGGCCCCACCGGCGAAACCCTGAGTGTTGAAGGGAGTCCCTTGTGGCCTTTGTTGGAGCTTCATGGCCTTTTCTTATGTCGTTTCTTTGCTTTTTTTGAGGAGGCCTCGACCTCAGTAGCGTTTTTTTGCCTTGTGTCCTGCACTCTGAATAGGACTTCTTGTCTTAAGTGATTAAGGACTTGATCGCTCTCATTTACGTTTTTTGTTTTGCGTTTATTCGCAGCTAGAATCCCCAATTGCTTCCGTCGCTCTTGACGGACGGAAGGCAGGCCGCGGCGCCGTTTCTCTTTGCGATGGGCAGATTCTTTACTTCGACATCAAAACTTGGACTTGTTAGTTTTCTTTTTTGTTTTTGTTTGTTTCTTTTCCTGCCTGCTGAAGTGCTAATGCATTGAATTGTTAGCATAACGGTTCGCCTCACTGCGTGCCTTTTTGTTTGGGTTATTTGCTTGTCTTTGCCCAACCGTCCACAGTTTTGCTTTCGTGTCTGGGCCTTGCAATTACCTTTACTTCCTCGTTAGAACTGATTTATTTTTGAAAGTTTTCGTGCCTGCAGCTGCTCGTTTCATTTGTATGTTTGTCGTTTGTTTGCTTTTTGTTGTTTTCCTGTTTTTAATGTTCCTGCATGCTCTGTTGCTCAGTCGTTTATTTTATTGAATGCTGTGAGTCTTTGGGTTACTCTGCACGTTAATACTTTCTCTCTGGTCCTGCTCGCTCATTTTAAACAGTTGCTTTTGAGCCTCTGCATTCAAATCCTCTGCTGTTGCTGCAGTGCTGCACAAGCTTCCTCGCCTACTAACGGGCCCCTCTAAACTGATTTTCGCCAAGGAAAAGTTGCTAGCCAGTCCTGTATCGAGCAGTTTCCCTGCTGCAGCAGCAACGGCCCCGCATCAGGTGAAGTGAAGCTCGAAAAGTGACGAGCAGCAAACAGGGGAAAACAGAAAACGAAAGAGGTGCATGATTTCGAAAAGGCTATTATGGGCTTCAAATAAGCTGGCAAGCACAGTTTCAGGTATGCAGCATTCTGCCGTTTCGTCTGCTGCTGCTGCAGAGAGGTGTGGCAGTCTATAACGTTGGCGCGGTGGACCGTCCAGACGCTGTTCGAGGGCCTGCAGTGTACTTTCTGTCTATGGAGAAGGTCAGGCAAGAACGGCACTAGCAGTTAATTTCTTTTCGTCTGGGGCTGGTATCACTACAGCTGCTGCTGCTGCTGCCCTTGCAGCAACCAAGTTTGTTGCTGCTGCTCCAGTACGGCTGCCGATAGTGCTTTTTCTGCGTTGAATGCTGCTTCCACTCCTGCAGCACCAGCAGCAGGAAGGGGGGTTGTTGAAATGATTTGTTGCTGCTTGGATGTGTCTCTTCCTGTTCGTTTGCTGTTTTGACTGGAACCACTAAACGTTTTACGAGGCAGATACACCAAAACGTTGGGCGTCTGCTAATGCCAATTTGCACTCACTCAGTTCAGTTCGAGGAAAGAATATTCATGTGTATGGATATTTGAAAGTGATTGCTAAATGCGTGCGTGCTGGCGTGTGCAAGTTGATGCATGCTACTCAAGGATTATGTTTGTTCATATACTCTTCAGGCACATTTTGTTGAACTTTTGCAAAAGCCTCGTCAAATCACTGATCTGTGGGTCTTTTATTTGTAGATTTCCTCCTTTGCGCTGCTGAGGCGAACTGGAGACACCAGCGTCCTGGCTTTCGGGGATTCAGGCAAGGAGAAGCAACTGATCCCGTAGCCGCGAAACCTAAATAGTGAAATGTTATTCCTGAACTTGAACACCAGACGGTGGACCTGTGACATTTTTTCACTAGAGGAAATCACAATTGAATGGACAGCGGGAACAGAAAAATGGGGGAGACACATTGAAAAGGACAGGAGAAATATACCGCAGCTCTAAGTTTTAGTTCAGGGATGTCTTTGCTGGTGTGCTCCAATGAATGACTTTACAGGTGGCCGATGCCTTCATTAAGTTCTTATTGAAGTGGTATTCAGTGTTTATCTTTAGGATTCGATGGCGTATGCGGGGCGTGCAGACGGGCAGTTTGTCAGAATCTTCGAGTGTCTGCATCATGATCCTCCAGCTCTGTCTGAAGAGTCATGGTCGCATCTGCGCCTTCCTATGTAAGCTCTAAACTTTGTTGCCATAAACTTTGTTCTGTTTCACTTGTTTGCGCTTCGCTTTCTCTGTGTAGTTTTTCCTGTCTTATTGTGGCTTTGCGCTCGATGCCAGTGGTGCCTGTGGCGCTCTGACACTCATTTGTGTACTTTTCGTATGTGTATTCCTGTTTCCCTTCTCCTCCGCATTCCTCTGCTTGTGACTGCCTGTTTTGCCATCGAATTCCGCATTCGCCATTTTTCCCCTCATTCTCCTGCCACCTTTCCCGTTGCTTTCCATCCTTGTTTCAAACGTCACTAATTTTTTTCTCTCGTGCTGCGTTGTGTTTCTGTCTTCGTATTTCCACCCCTTCAGTATTCATCTGCCTACTAAATTATTCGGCATTCTTAAGTATCATTTAAGCGCTGAAAGCTCCAGGCATGAAAATGTGGAGCTAGACACTGAGTGGACAGCTTTCTGCTGCTGTTTTTGCTGCACAGCATGATACTGACAATCGTAGTGGCCGTGGTGGCCCAGCTGTATAGGATGCGAAAAGCAAAGAAAGGACGAGGGGAACTTCCCCTAGAAGAAACACTTAGTGGGGTGAGCAGCAGACAGCAAGATCAGCTGGGGCTCTGTAATACCTGGTCAAGCCGTGATGAGTGGAGGCTCATAAGTTACTAAGGCTGAGCTCCTGCTGCTTGGGTGAACACTTTTGCGGCTAAGTGCATCATGAATTCATGGATATTTAAAGCTGCTATGTTGCGTGTAGGGCGAATTGCAAGGCTTGTGGAATGAAAGGCTGCAGGCGGAGCGAAGAATGCTGCTACAGCAGCTGCAGCAACAGCAGCAGCTGCAGGAGCAAGGGGATATATGTAGAGAGGCTTCAAGGTGCACAGAAAGTGAAGAAGTGTCAATGCGCGAACAATCTGCCTTATTCTAAAGCACATATAAAGAAAAGCAGATAATGCGCTACTGCATCTCTGGAAGCAGTAAAAGGAGAGAAGAGAGCGATCGAGAAAGAAACAAGCAGAGCCTAAGACAAAAATAGGGAAGCAGCCAGAGCCGCGAAGACATTGGCAAAGAGACAGGCAAAGGAGAAAACAGGAAAGATGAGACATGAACAGAAGCAAAAAAAGGGAAGCTAGTATTACCGTGCATGATTGGAATTGCTCTTGTTTAACGATCGCTTAACGGGAGAAGATTCATATAGGGAGAGGTGGAGAGATGGGGATACAAGCAGAAAGATAAACCTATTTGTCGTTCGCTGCTAATTTTTTCGTCTTTGCTTAGGTGCATGCTGTGTAGCGTCTAGCACCATCACTATAAGGCTTTACCGAGAGTGCGTCTCACCGGCTAAGAGGGTTCTGCGCTTGCGTAGCGGGCTAGCTGTGGCATGTTTTTCTCCTAGTGAGCTAGTTTGCTGGTTAACCGCGGACACAGCTTAGCTAGAAAGATTTGTATTCAGCAGTTATTTGAAACGAGTTACACATTTCGAGTAAATGATTCAACAGAGCAGTTGTAGAGATACGAGCGAACACAGCGAGCTTCCCAACAGGGTCTCGCATGCTCGTACATGCCGAAAACGGGGTCTACTCCCGCGAGTAGTGTAATCGTAAGGCACAGCGCAAACTATGCAAACACGTGCACGCTAGTGCGGAAAAGTATGTAGCTCAAAAAATTTGGGGAGTAAATGCCGTGCAGACACAAAAACTTAGCTATGCAAAGGCACCTAATGTGCCAAGCCTCTGTGTGGTAAATGGGAGTCCTAGTGACCACAAGTGCAAGGTATATTCATTTCATTGTGCCTTGTCCAGTCATTGAGGAAACACCCGTGCATGCAGACATGTTTTGCTTCCTTCGTTTTTGTCTTTGCTGCGAGACGCATCCAAATGCTCTTATGACAGCCTGAATCGCTGTCTACACGCTCGATTTCCACCTACCGAAAGCGATGTTAGCAGCCTTTTCGGCGACTCCCCAGTCCCTCCCAGTTTGCAGAAATCCTTAACAAAGAAGAGCGCTTCTAGGGCGCAGCTCCAAATGTGCTGCAGATTTTGGCGTAGGCTTTATGTGTACCCCGCAGGGGGGCTGAGGCTGTGTCAGACATATGCCGAAACGACTCCGCCAATGTGCACTAAGAGTTTACGTACAGAAGCCGATACGCACAGGCAGATCGTGAAAGCATCAAACAGTCCGCTTTCAGACTTGCACCTCAAGTTGATAGGCCTGAAGTACAGAGCTTCGTTAGGTTTGAGCTTTCCTGGCACGAGGCTCTGATGCTATTTCACCAGCTGGAGCGTGCTATGAAGTGCGCTTTCCTACAAATAGCCAATAGACAGAGAAGAGAGAAAAGGAGTTTTTCAAGGCTCTCAGCGTATGGTCTTTTCAAAAATTCCCCACTTCTGAAAGCCATAGAACTAAAGTTTGACTGCTGCACAGCAATCTCGAATCAACTGGGACGAGTGGCTGGCATGAGGCAGGCGTCGCCATCAGCAGGTGAAAATAAAGCTACCAACTGTAAGCCTATGCATATAGCTGACTCTGGAGAGCCATCGTACTCAGCTTGCCACAGCTCACTTATTTTCTAAGGTAAGTGCACTTGCCGCTCAATATATAGAATATATAGAATAGGATAGAAAAGAAGCGTCTGAACACAGCTAGCTAAGTAGCTAGCTAGCCACGAATCCAGCTACAGGTGAAATGGTGTAATTGACGCCGAAGAGAAATATAAAGAGAAGAAGCGTTGCCTGCACTAAACGACCAAGAAAGATTTTGCGGTACACGGGATACTAATGGAGGGAAAACACGCACATCATCGGATGGTTCAAACACACGTCTATCAAAAAAGTGTCACTATGACGCACACAATATCAACATAGATGCAATTCAATGTGTGGGAAGCGATTTTCGCAGTGCCGTCTCCAGCTTGATTAGCTTCAACAGGATACATCCTGAAGGACTCTTCGGAGCAACAAGAAAGCCCACAAGTTGGAGAACGCAAGATGCCTTCAGTGCAGGAATGCTCCTTCGTTGAGACGCGACCGCGACGCCGTTCTGATGCGCGCGCCCAAAAGGCATTTGGTGCTAAAATACTCCTTTAAAGCTGGACCACAGCTCCGGCGGCGCTTTCTGTTAAGTTGGCTCTACCGTCCTCTCTATGCCCGTCTGTTCTGTGTGCTTGCTTGCTCACGTTTATATCTCTTCTTCTCTGTGTTTTTGCGTTCTCCGTAAGTCAAATATCTTTCTTTCCCAGCTACTTGCCTACACATTTTCAGTCTTCCTGCCCTTCTCTACCTTCTCCCTCACTCTCCATCGTCCACCTGATCCCCATCTATTATTCCTCTCTTCTGCAACGTGGATGCACTGTCACCTCACGAACCCATTGCAGCATATCTCCCCTGTCACGTGTATGGTGGTTCCTCGCTCGCTGCTCTACTAATCTCGTCCTGTATAGTTCTTCAACAAAAGCCCATTTCTATCAAAATATATGAAGCGTTTTGTGAAATGCGACACAAAATTGCCACATGCAGTACCAGTAGCAAAACAGCACATCCCCTAGGAACTTTATTACTCATCGAGTTCTAAAGCAAATTTTGCTTTCAACGGGTATATCTGGAGCGAAACCAACCAACAATGCGCTCCGTAAAACCCGTCGGTTGCTGCTGCTGCTGCTGTGCAGCAGCCGCAGAGGCGACGTCCACTGGCCCTGCATAAAACCCGCCACACGCAAAATATGCGCAAGTGTTGCAAACACAAAAAACGTTGTCCCTATGATTTGTGCTGCTTTCCAAGTTCAGCAGAAAGCCATATAAACAACAACTACACGAGCAGCTGTAGCAACGGAAGTAGCAACAGCACGGGAGATAGCAGCAGCAGCGCCCTGGGCAGTTGCCACACCGTGATGGCGACGGCACCATGCAGCGTGCAGCTACACCTGCTTCGTGCCGATGCTCGTTATGCTGGTACAACTGCGCATGAGAAACTGACCATGGCTCGTAAGGGTTTGAATTTTGCTGAATAGTTGCATGGCACCGCCAACAACTGCAAACAGCAAAGCAAGAGGGGAAAGTGGAATTAGTCCCCAGCAATAGGAATAAGGAATTAATAAATTGTGAGGGCTGCAACAGAAACAGCAGCTGCAGGTGGAACTGCTGTCGTTAGTTCCTTGCGACCATTCATCTCAGCTGTCTCAGAATTGGAAGCAACACGCATTCGAAGGACGACAGCGGAGAAGGAAGCCGCAAACACTGTCCGGCAAGTGTCCTTTCGACACCCTAGGAAGACGACAGCATGAGGCAAACTCATGCCTATAAGGCATGAAGATAAACAACTAAGCGTCTTTCTGGAATCGAAAAAGATGGACAGGAAGCATGGAGAGGGGTTCTCCCTTTGGGAAAACACAAAATTGGACAGAGCCAGGGATCCACAAGAGCAGCCCGGAAAATACCTTTCAAAGACTCAGTCTTCAGACTGCACGAGCGAAGCCCCCTATAAATGTCAATAAGCAGCTGCTGCGCCTCTGGAGAGCTGGTTGCTGCTTTGGCGGCCTCAGCAGCAGCTGTTGCTGCCTGTGGAGTGCTGCCGCACACACTGGAAGCTACTGCTCTCGCTGCGTTGGTCAGCCTCAGCTGTTGCTTTGAAGCCTCCAAAAGAAACAGATGACACTGCAACAAGACTAGCACCTGCAAAGCACAAGCAGCAAGCTATATTGTCCCAAGTAGCAGCAAGAGCATAGCGCGCGCAGCGGGAGCACTACCACTTTTGGCTGCTGTACAGCGCGCTGCATCATAAACTTGTTTTTGTCACGCAGTAGTAGGTATTTCTCCAAGTGCCCAGAAAACGATTGGGTGAACTAAGCAAAGCCAATGCCGGCTGTGGGAAGGGTAGAAGGTGCAACTGCTACGGTTACAACCTGACCTGCTCCGCACTTAGAGCCGCTACTGCGTTTGCTGTCGTCTTCTCGCCGCTTCGGCGAATGAAGAAGGCGGTCGAAGACTCATACAGGCTTGCAAGAAGAGCATAAAAGCCCCAACGAGCCTGAAGCATACAGTAGCAACAACGAAAACTGTTGAGCTGTCTGCAACGACAAGGTAACAGCTGAGGTTACACCGTCCCCAGCAGCAGCAACGGAAACTGCAGCAGCACTTGCTACAGCTGCTGTGCCAGAAACCCTTCTGTTCTTGTTGACACCAAGAGGTGGCAAAGGGCACGATTCGTGAAATATGCAGCACAGTGCAGCGGCACTGCAAGATCAGCCGCACCATCGGCACGGTTGCAAAAATGCAGGACCTGCTGATTGCTCAAGGCGGGATCTTGCAGGCAACGCGCGAGTATTGCAACGGCAAGGACCAAACTATCAGAATGCCTCTTCACTATCGCCGGTGCGTCCTCCTGGGGGCACGCCTGTTGCTGTGAATAGTTCACTTCTGATGCTGGCGCAGCGGATCCAGATACGATAGCCTGCGCGGTACCCTGCAGCATTAAAATTGTCTCGCCGAGGACCCTCAGGAGCTCCGGGTAGCAGTTAAACGAGTTCATAGTTGCTGCTGCTGCGTCTGTGGCACTTGCACTTGCACCCGGCCGTGTTTTTGCCTCTGAGCTGGCGTTGCTTTCGTCAAGCTGCAGCAGCACAACAGCGCCAGTAATAGCAGCAACACAGCTTAACCAAAAGTCACCCTTCAGCAGTCTCTTTGGCAAGGAGTGGACTGCACTTTCTGTCACCTGCGTAACAGCTTTGCCAGCAACAGCAACAGCAGGAAACACAAGGCCATCATCGCAACAGGAGATGCTCCAGGCCTATACATATTGGCTTACTGACAAGGTGGCAGAAACTGCCCTGAAAGTTGTATACACGATAGCTTCCTGCAAAGCCACACGCTGGTCTAAATTCTGCTGCTGCTGACGCTGCGCAAGCTGTATTTCGAGCAGAAGGTCGTCGAGAAGTGCCTTTACCGCAGCAAAAGCAGCAGAAGGAAGCTGGAGTTGTTTTTTGAGGGAGCTAGAGCAGAGAGCGTCGGCGAGAGAGGCCAGTGTAGATAATCTGCTGTTGCTGCTGAGGCTGGCATTGCAGTGCTGGTGCCGTTTAATTCTCTGATCCACTGCCAGTAGCACAGCATCAACAAACATGCCCAGGTTAACAGCCGGCTGCAACCGCTGCTGCTGCCCCTGCATGTAAGGCATCTCCACGAGCCGCACCACGTGCTGCAGGAGCAATACTAGCTGCTGCAGATCGCACGCAGGCAGTACTTCTCGAACGACTCTCTGCAAAAACTTACTCAACTGCTGCTGTCCCTGAACGCCAGCGAGCAGCAGCAGCTGGTGCAGCAGCCTCAGTAGCGCTGCTTCTGAGTCAGTCGTTCTTCTAACCTCCGAGCCTGCCGCTCTTCCCGGAGATGCTGCTCCAGCTGCTGGTTTTAATCCCGCCTCTGCTGCGTCGTTGGCCGCTTTTGAGCGAAAGTTGAAGGGAGATGATGGCGCTGGACGAGGCAGCTCACATTCAGGGTTTTCCGAATGTGTCTCGTGCTGCTGCCGCTGTTGCTGCGCCTGTACTTCATGCCAGATTTCAAAAAAAGTTTGCTGTAGCATTGCCGTAGCAGCAGGGGTTTTGCCGTCATCTAGCTGATGTGCTTCTTGCTGCTGTTTCTGCTGTTCTAGTCCCACTGTAGAACTAGGAAAAAGTTCAGCCGCCGGCTTTGCAGCTTCCTCAGCAGCCAAATCACTGCTTGCGTCTGTTTCGGACTTGGCAGTTGCTGCTCCTGTTCGTGTGTCTGCATTTATTAAACAGACTCGTCGCTCACGAAGCAGCGAAAGCGCTGCTGCTGCTGGTTCCAGTTGGTCAATCGAAGCCACTAACGAGTGTTCTTTATTTTCATGTTGCTGATGCTGCAGCAGTTTGGATAAGGCGGTGTAGACAGCTGACTCTACGCTGGGAAGCAACCGCCAAAATACCTGCTGCTGCTGCTGCTTCAAACACAAGGCAGCAGCCACATCGCACCAAGCAGCAAGATGACCCTGCTGCACTTTTAAAGATGGCTCACTGTTCAAAGGGTGCTTCGCAGCAGCAGCGGCATGAAGGAGAAAATCTGCTGCTGCGTCGTACACCTCCTCTGAAGGGGGGAAGGCAGCACAGGAACGCAGCAGCGCCGCAGTGAGCGCAACTTGAGCGCTGCTGCTGCTGCTGCTGCAGCCATTGTTTTGGGTTTCTTTGTAAGATTTGAGGCGCTGTGCTGTCGTCTGCTGCAGCAGTTGCTGCAGCGATTCGTCAGAGGCTTTCAGCAAGGCTTTTGCCAGCTGAGAATCCCGCAGCAGCAGAGGCTGCTGCTGCAGCAACGGCCTGAGCACGAGCACCGCAGTCTGCAGGGCCAGCTGTCGCTTCTTCTGCGCTTGTTGCGGCAGCAGCAACAGTTGCTGCTTAATCTGACACTGCTGCTGTCTCCCTCCTACAATGAAAGTGTTCGGCTCGAGCAGCAAGGCCATGTCCAACAGCATCTCTGCTGCTCTGTTGTCCTCATTATTCTGTTTCTGCTCGCGCGATTGCTGCTCTTGCTGGTAACCTTGGTCAAAAGAAAGCTGCTGTTGCGCCTGCTGCTCGATCTGCTTCTCTGCTGCAGCATAAAAAGCCTCCGCCAGAGGCACCACCAAGGACAACGGCAGCAGCTCCTGCTGCATCGCTTGCAGAGCAGCATTCATGCACGCAGCAGGTGCAATAGATAATGTTTCCTTTATTATCGTGAGGGACGACGGAGTCCCCGCTGCTGCGCCGACCTGATGCTGCAGCTGCTGTTGCCATTGCTGTTGCAGCTGTTGGCGCTGGAACCTTTGACAGGCCGTGATAAACTGGCCTACTGCGCTTTCAACGGATTCAGTCGAAACGGAAGGTATCCTGTGGTCACTCCGCCGCAGAGGCTGCTGCTGCTGCTGGTGCTGCTGCTGCTGGAGCTGCTGCTGGGTGTCCCAAGGAACAGGAACAGAGCTGGAAATGCTTCTCTGATAATTAACTCCAGGCAGTGTACACTGCTGCTTTCTAACAGTAATGTTGCTGCGGCTGCAGAAGCCGCTGCGGGCACGAAACGCCAGCATTTTGGCGGTATGTCTTCACCATGCCGCGTTATTGCGACTGCTGCTGCTGTCGTTGTAGCTACAACTGGAGCGCATCTTCACAAATGCACAGAAAAAACCTTTCTTCTGCTTACTCTTGCCGTTTCCATACCAAGACGTCTACTGTTGCTGAAGGTACCTGATGGCGTGGGGCCCCTGCTAGTGGGAGAGGGCCCCGAAGAAGACTCGTAGGGCAAAAGGTGACGATGGAAGGACATTCCGCAACGTCAAAATGGCAACAAAACCAAAAGTACTGCCTGAACAGTTAACCTTGCGTTTTGTACCACTAAATTTTGCTAGTCTAGAGGTGTTGGCAAGTGTATGGTTGGGGATCCTGGTGTACCATAATCGAAGTGGTAATGAAGGGTTCTACGGAGCTGGCCTACCCTTCATGTAATTTGGGAGCAAATTTCTTCTCACACAGTTAATTACATTATAGCTAGTAGAAAGTCGAAATAACCAAGCTCAACTGCCCCTGCGCAACCTGTGTTGGGAACTACGGCTCGGAAGGTGACCATCGATTTCCGCATGCACGTGGGATAGTCAGCCTCGCTTGAATTATTTCTTGCCTAATTCGGTAGATAACCAAGTCCGTAGATAAAGGGCAAAAATAAATTGAGCTCCTGTTATCTTTGGGTCTGAATACCCAATTAGTGTACACAAACTGCTGTGTTTCAAAAACGAGACAGGAGCAGCATTGCTCCACCGGCTCATTAACACTGTGTATGGCTGCAGCTCTGCAGTGTTTGATGTAAGGCGCAAGATGTTTCTCGGGGAAAGCGAATAGAACATGAGCACACAACTGAGCACGTCTTCTCCTTCTAGCCGCCGAAATGAGTTCAATGAGACACCTAGGAACGTTCAGGGCATCCATCCGCACCGCTAATTCTGCACGGGCTGATGAACAGGTACATCTTGAAATCTCCTTTGGGGTTTCTGATGCTTAATGTGAGACCTCCAGACCACAGCTAACAGTTGTTGCATCTGCGTGAACCGGTTGATGGTCAAAACAAACTTTTGACCTGTGCGCGAAGATGATCTTCAAGCTGAAATTTCGTGCAGCTAACTTGATTATCACCTATTATCCCATGGTTCAAGAGGACTTTTAAGTGAAGTATAGCATTACCAGTCGAGGCAGACACCGACTGCTGCATAAGCACTGAAAATGCGACTACCAGCGATGCGGGTCCGATGCGGGTCACCTCACAAGCAACTGGCTGGATAGCCATTCAAGCAGCTTCAGTTTTCTTTATTGGCATGCCATTCAGATCCGTATCATGCGCTATGAGAGGTGGTGCAAAGCAACACTAAAACCGAGTAGGTAGCTTGTACGCAACCTGCTGAACTAATTGGCAGCGTGCTTCTCCGCATGGGCTCCGAAGCATTGGCACCCTGCTGCCGAAAAAGCAAACGAAGTTAACTAGGCAGTGGCAGTGGACCAAGCGCGTATCCGAGGAAAAGGGCGGCAACCCCTTGTCTGAGGAGATGACGCCTCTTTCAAGCTCCTTGCACACTCCCACCCAGCAGTAATGACATGCAAGCGCTCTCTGTGGCAAAGGAATCGGGGAAAAAGAATTCAGAACGCTGAATTCTTGATTCACAAAAGCCAGCTGCCTTTATTTCTAAACTGTTCGCCTCTCCAGCCGGCGGTCCGGCCGAGAAACGCTAGCATTTCCACTGGTTCAGTCCGCAGTGCTGCAACTTGTGCAATTCCGCATTTTTTTCTATCTACCAGATATACCAGAAAACTACTAACTATTCTATCAAACATAAGATCCTGTGAAAGCATTTAAGAGTTTGCTGTTGGAATAACTCATTGGTCCCTGTAAGTGTTGCAAGTTGCGGCGGCGCTGGGCACCTTGTATCTGACGAATCGTGGAATGCACAGTTACGCAGTCAACGCTTTGAACAGAGCATACCCAAAAGCGCACAAGTTTCACTCCTGACGAAGGTGAAAGGCGATAGGACGGCCACCCCTGGGCTTGCTGCTACCATTTCTAAGGTACTCCAAGTGAAGGTACCACCAGCTCCCCTGTAGTCTCAATGAGCTACTTTACACTTTCAACATTAAGGGTATGTAAATGGCTCTCATACCCCTTTTGGGCATCGACGGCTCAGTACTTCACGTGCTTTATTCGGTGCATGTTTGCTATGCAGTATTCGTCCTAAGCCAACCTCACCGCTTACATTAAGCATGCCCTAGTCAAAACTTGGAAAGCAGACTCGGGCGGCAGAATTCGATGTGAGGCAATAGCAAAAAGGTGGAGCTGCATTTGGGCTAACTTTGGTATCAGGCCAATTGAATCACGGTTCGCGCTGTCCCAGCCGGTGTTACAAAACAAATTTAGCTGAACTGGGTTTTGGGAGTCCAAAAATCAGGAAAAGCTCCAAAAGTTTCTTTGGAAAGGATTGATAATGTGCCATGAACGGTGCTCAGATTAAGTTGAACCGCATGACACAGACTGGATAGGATGGACATACTTACTGCATGAAATTGTTAAACGTATATGAGGCACGAATGAAGCGAAACCGCTCAGCACATAAGTATTTGCTGGTTAACGTCGTACGATCCTAGCCATGGAATACTCTTACTTTGTAAGAACGGGCGCACCGTGCCACAGTTGATGCAAGTTGCCTGCACCCTCACTTCCCATGCTGGATAGAAAAAGATGCAAACAAACAAAGTAGAAATTTGCCTGTAGTGGGCACGGTGGATAATATGGCTGATCGTTGGTACATGCACTCTTGGCCCAAATAACGGTAAAGCACCACCGCCAGCTTATAACTGCAGGCACAAATCTGCGCCCCGGTCTGTGCGCTTCTGGCAGCGCACAATGCAGTGCATTACCAGCAATGCGTGCTCAAATGCCTCTGCTTCACTTTCAGTCATCAATTTTGCATAGTTATGCCCAGTCGATGCCTTGGAGTATCCATGTGAAGACGTTTTGCTCAACATCAGTTCTGTTCCGTAGCATCCAGTAGCGCTTTGCGCTGAGCCAGTTTTTCAACAAAACAAACTGCTGCCAATGCATTGGCATCTTTATCATGCAAATGCTGTCGAAACTCCGCCAACCAAGTCAAAACGAAGGAAATCATCAGCGTCAAAATCAGCGTGTCCCTGTACCTGTCTCCTTGGAGAACGCAGACACACTTAAATGGACAATCCGTTGTATGAGCTCAAAACCGTCCGGCAATGCGGCCACACAAGACTTCACTCCTGCTACAGCATCGTCCAATAGTCTCCCCATGGAAGGACCGTTGTATAACTGACAGATTAGCCACTGGCCCAACGCAGCTCCACAACCTTCACTGGCTATTAAAATACTCAGTTCAACACCAACAAAGAAAATCCACAGAGTAAGCAGTGTGCATTTGGTTGTGTTCCTCGACCATCCATGTTGAAGCTCCGCTGTCGCTTCTCTTGTGTGCAATTCCACGGCTTTCAGATGGTGCTGCCGAGGAGCCAGATTGAGAACGTCAGATTACTGTTATGCCATTAACAGGAAAATGCCATTTTACAGTTTCACTGCACGACTGGATTCGACGCACAGGGAACCCGCTGGTGACAGTCCGCCATGTGATCTGTCAGAAAAACTGTCGCGTCCTGCCTAGGCAGAAGAAACACACTGCCTGAAGATGCCGAAGCCAAAGTTCCAACAGGATTTCACGTAACTTGAATAAACCAGAAAATGCAGCAATTTGTTTGCAGGCACGTGATACGGCTCCCTTATTTAAAACAGAGACAACCAGCCTGAAATCAAAAACGAACTTAGGCGACGGGCAAGAGATACGCATAGCAAGCCAATCAACAAAGTAAAGGCTAGACTTGTATCCCACTTTCAAGCTGTTTATCTGAAAGCTTGTAGCGACGTCTCACATAGCGCCTCAAACGCAGGGCACTGTGCAGAGAGAAGTGCGCATTGCACACCGCCGCCAGGGACGTCAAGAACATGCATCCAACCATTCAGACGTCCATTGTACCAACAGAATGCCAAATATGCCAGTGTTGCTATTTACGGAGCACGTACTTGCTACAATTTGAAGATGTTGCCCGAGTTGCAGTTCACCAGCTCACCAGCTCAGACTCAGCAGCCCTGGTCAGTCCTCCAAATGCGAATTACCGACACCGACGCACTTGATTCCGGCACTGCTACAGTTTGCGTTGGAAGATACTTTATAATGGGTGAAAAGTGGGCAAAATCGCAAGAATTATCCTCCCGCCGCACAGCGAAAGCGGCCTGGGTAAAACAGTCATAAGCATACGGTGCAAGCAGCCTGCTGCAGACATACTGCTAGCACGACGGCGGTAGGCTTCAGCTATTGAATGACACTTACAGGCTTGAATCGCAGGCAATTTTTTGCGTATGAACAAGAGCTCACTCAAGGACAAAGAGGGCTTATCTGCCGAATGCAATACGGATATCCTTAACTCCTGAGTATGTAATCCCTGTAGCGTGCGCACAGAAAACCAAGCACTGCACAGCACTGCTTGGCAGTTCTGGCTCCATTTTGATTGGCATGCCAGCCAATCTTGAGCCTCGGCGTTCTTTCAGGTTACTTAGCTCTTTCTGAACAAGAAGACCTCTCCCACAGGCCCTGTGTGGAAGCAACTAAATGCATTCGCGAGGGAGCCCAGACGTCCCGTCACCATGATCCACTGCATACCAGAAGTGCACTGGTCGTAGAATTGCTGTTGAATGCCATAGCAATCCACACCATCTGCAGCTTTCACGTACTTCCTGCAGATTGTGAAGCTCGTCTGCTGCTAGGTCTAACTTTGGGCAGAGGAGAGTGTGTAGCAGTCAACAGGGAACGCTTCCAGTAGCATGTACCATGCGAAACTGTTTGACAATGAACCTGCAAGCGGCACATGGCATGGCAGTAGCTGACTGTTGCTACCACTCTGGCAAATTGCGGAGCTACCTCCCGAGTCTGCTTGCTGGCATTGCTCTGCACTAGCGTATTCCAAGTCGTCGTAATAACCAGCGAATTACGTATTCGAAAGGAGGGTCTGCATGCCCAAACACGTTGTGGAGCACTGAACGTACAGCCTGTGCAGATGACAACACTAGCACTTCCAATATCACCTTGAACCCCGCAAGCAAACCAAAGAGGCTTTCATGGCAAAAGCTTTCAACACGAACTGTCCCTGAATACTACAAGGAGGGAATTACAGATGAGCACAGCAGTAAATTCGTCGCTTTACCGACAGCGCTGCACATCATCAACCCGGGAAGCAGTCAAATTCAAGGTGCAGCAAATTTAGAAAAAAACGCCCGCAAAATGCAGTGTCACACTGCAAACGCCATTCCAGCTCCGCCGAATCATGGAGTGTCGCACCCTGCAGGCCACATGCCGTGGATTATCTTGCTAGAGACGATTTTTTCCATCCTACTGTGCATCATAAAGCGCATATAACGCACTTTCTGAGGCTGTACGCGGTAGCCATATATTGTCATTTGCCCATAAAAAAGCGCCAGAGAGTAAGTTTCCGCGAAGCACGGCAGCAACGCGGGAAGCAGTCAAACTAAAAATGCAACTAATTCAGAAAAAATGCCCGCACAACGCAGTGTCATACTGCAGACGCCATTGCAGCTCCGCCGAATCATGGAATGTCGCACCCTGCAGGCCACATGCCGTGGATTATCTTGCTAGAGAGGCGAATTTTTCCATCCTACGGTGCATCATAAAGCGCATATAACGCACTTTCTGAGGCTGTACGCGGCAGCCATACTGTCATTTGCCCATAAAAAAGCGTCAGAGGGTAAGTTTCCGCGTGCCGCATGCCAGCGGGCAAAGCGAAATACATGCGCTGACATACGGGCAGCCTTCACGAGTTTGAACACACCTAAAACTATTTCGAGTAATGACACGTGAAGAGACCACATGAAAACGCAGAGAATCGATTTCCGGCGAGGTTGTTAAAAAGTCCACTCGCGGCCATCAAGGCGCTCCAGACTGGCTGAGTCTCAGCTGAATTGCTTCAAGTCTAGTAACCCAAAGTAATGATTGTGAAGGGGCCGAATTATGGCCTCCAGTGGCCATTTGAGTCGTGCTTCACAGATGGCAACGTTGCAGCGCAACTGCAGAAGCGTGGCACGAATATAGCAAGGCAATGAATGAACGCCACCATGAAAGCGCCATGCGCTGGTCACAGAAATGCAGTGCAGCATTTCCTCCTCCGACAGTCAACTGCTGCGCTCCACGAGTAGAAGCAACGTCGCAACGAGCACTGCCCGTGCTTGCCGAGCCCACCGCTCCTGCGGGGACCACGATTGGGAAGTAAATCTCGCCCCTGGAAGTTGAAGCTATTTGCTTACTTCAGGGGCTTTGGGGTCTCCGCTGCTTGGTGCTTCAGGCTCTTCGGTGCCTTCAGGCTCCTGTGGACCTGCTGCTGCTTTTTGTTTCAGGCTGGAAAGAAATCCCTTATAGTCCACAGTCGCGAACAATCCCGACAGAAGAAGAAGAGACATAACCAGTAGCAGAATCGGTCCAGATATGCGTCTCGCAGAAGGAATTGGCACGGGAGCATCTTGCTGGCTGAGCTGTGCTCCCTCCTGTGCTGGAATTTCACTGGCTTCGGGCAGCGTGCCTACGCTGGGCTCCTGAGGGCCGACCGCCGCTTCAGCGACGCAAATAGTCACTAAGCACAGGGCAAAGAGCAAATGGCTGTTCATTTTGAACAAAAGGATGAAAATTGCATCAACGAGTGTAAAGCCCGACCAGTAGCCGCGGTGGAGAAGAGCCACTTTGTAACACCTATTGGGGGTGGGAAAAAGATCAAACCACAGTTTCAGGCAAACACTGTGGTAAGTGGGCCCAAATAAGCACATAAAGATGTCTCACGCAGTGCCAGCATGAAAGCATGCTGTAACATCGACCCCATTGGAGACATGGCGTGGGCTGTGGAGTGGGGAGAGTGACAACCCTCTGCTGCTCCACCTTTCGTCTGTCTCCTGTCGCCTGCACGGCTTTACGGACCAAAATCGTCAGTCCCTCACTCACTGAGACACATTCGGCCTACTAATCTTTAAACATGTAAATTTAAGTTCCTTAAGTTTATATATTTGTTTTGTTTCGACCTCTGGCTTGTTTCTAACTGGTTTCCCACGCAGCAGTCAAGTAGTTAGGCAGCCAACGTCCCCATTGTGGGTGTTGCCCTAGTAGAAAATGGAATGGCAGGAAGGGAACATTGACAGCCTCTTGCGATGTGCTAAATGTTAAAATGACTAAATTTAAAAAACGAGGTGAATTTTGCACCAACTACGCGTTGAAGCGTTAGCAGCCGGGAAAGATGGGGACTGGCAGGCTGTGTGGACAGGCTTAACAGCCGACGGTTAAGTAACACTCGCTCGAATTTTCTCACTATGGCATTCTAAACATGGGGCATATATGGTATAAATGTGGCTCGAGCTGAAAAACACCGTACACTGGAAATGCCACACAGCATTGGCATCTGCGGTGCGCTGCTTTCCAATGCTGATGGCTGCTGGAAGCAGCTACAATGGGGAGAAAGTTATCCTGAACGCAAAGCTGAACTTACACTTGAGTTTCTCATATATTCCATCATGGCTTCGAGACATTTTTTGCCAGCTCGTCCAATGATGCGTCGGGCTGATACGCCCGCTCTGATGTCTGCTGCAGCCGTATTCTGATATTATTGCTGTTGTTCCTGCTAATGCTGTTGAAGCTTCAGCACTTGCCGCTTTTGCTGCTGTGGAGGCCTGATTCTGCCGTGGGCGCATTCTCACCTCGGGCTCTGCTTCGAGGTCTGATTCGTCAGTAGCGCCTTACGAAGTAACTGGGTGTTGGCTCGAAATCATCTCTGTGCGAAGTTGTCGGTGCATTTGCACGCGGAGAGGGAGGTCTGCCGCGTCGTTGACTACTTTCAGTAGTTAACGTAATTGCATGCATTGTCTGGCAGCCAATTAGAGAGCTGAATTGCTTGAAGGATTCGTGTTCCATACAGCACCCAAATATACAAACGGATTAGGGTCACAAGGTCACCTCCAGACGAGCAGTGAAGACCAAGTCTGGTCATCGATACTTATCGTAGGCGTTTGTTTGCTAGGCCCTGGCACTTACGGTCCGTGCTTCGTTTAGCATCCATGGAATGGGCGTGCAAGTCTATCGCTCTTCTCTCTCTAGGTTGTTATTGTGGGGCATTTGCGAACTTCTACTACGCATGACTCTTAGAAGTCGCAACCCTGTCTTAGATTTAAGAGACCCAATGATCTTATTGGCTTCTAGCTGTTCATTCAAGCCGCCATACGCGGCTCTTTCTGTGACTATTAACAGTTTATTTGCCGAGCACTACCAGCCGAGCTGATTGCGGAGACGACACGCCGTCCCGGCAAAATTTGTCTCGATAGCCCGAGTTAGGAAGCAACAGCTGCATCAGTTCTGTTGCCTCTACAGTGTAGGGATTGGACGGCTAGCAGGCTCTACATGAGCCGTGACTACTACTGTCCTTGTTCTGTACATCAGAAATGCGAGGCGTGTGGGCTGCGCTCAAAACTGAATAGTGAATTCCCTAAGCTTCAAGCCCTTCACTCCATGAGGCAAGTGCCACTGGGAGTTAGTGGACGTCCAGCAAACTCTACAGCTTCACGGCTAAATGGGCAATTGTGAGAAAGCTAAGAGTTGACTCAGAGTCCACACGCAGCAACAGACGCTTCAGGCACAGTACGAAACTTTATGGGAAAACAACGATACTCAGACGTCGAATTGCGGATCAGGGTATTCCCAAAAGCGACACTGGACACTTGTAAAAGAGGTCCTCAAATCAATGCCCTGCTGCACCAAACGCTTGATTGAGCTTTGTGGCCAGCGCTCTTGCCACTTTTCTCTTCGAGGGTACAGTCCTTTCAGCAGTAATAGGCTCGTTTACTATGGACACTGGTAAGAAAAATTCTCGAATCAACGCCCTGCTGTACCCAGCGATAGACTGAGCTTTGCGGCGAGCACTCTTGCCATTGTTATCTGCGAGCGTACAGCTCTTACAGCAGCAATAGATTCGTTTGCCATGCACGCCTCCATGATAAAGGTTCCAGTACAATTAGAGAAATTCTTTCGTCCGTCTTGCTTCCTCTCGCGGCATTAACATTGTTACATCACACTCTGCAGTGGTCTTACCTTCCGTCGAGTTGTTAGTGCTTTATGCTCCATTATCCACAATCAGACGCAGTCGTTAGTGCTTATTGTTCCGTTGTCCAAAATCAGACGCACTATCACAAGTGAGCGGACCTAGCTAGCGGCTTGCTCCCTTGCCCATCAGCGCCCTCAGCAAATTGCTACACAGTGCAACATTTTCGTGGTGCAGCACAATACTACATGACAACAAAATCGTTCATTCACGGGGAGAATCTGCCTTCAGAGGCAGATCCTCGCTTGAAAACCTAGACGTGAAGCGGGTTTCTTCGTGTGCAAATTGCCCGCAAAAAGGAAAATAAGACGCTCCAGCTGTAAGTTGCAACTCGAAACTGTTAGCTGTGCAAGCTATTACACTTCATTTTTCCAGGCGCAATATGCTGCCTACAAATGACAGCATTTATGAGATGTACTGTGTACAGGTCAAAGTCCCCTGCAGCAACCGTTGCAGAAGCAATCGCAGAAGCTGCGGTACCTGGCCATTTGCCTCAAGGAACAAACATCAAATTTTGGAGCTCTGCCCAGAGCTTCTTTGTTCAGTGTTGCAAGCATACAAAGAAAAATCGTATCCACTACCTTCTACTTAAAAGCGCGGGAAATAACTATGTCAAAATTCTGGAGTTCTTTCGGGCCTTATGCCCATTTGCCAATCCAAAGGGCTGGCTAGCCGGCGAGTGCGCTCGACAGGGACATCGTTACGACAATGTGAAGGCACCTTGTCCCTCCTCTAGGGCAAGGAGAAGCCTCTCTTTAAGGATTTGCTTGGAAGAGTAGTTGGGCAATTTTATGTAATTGCTGCAGGTCATCACACTCGGCAAAAGGCAATCGATGGCCCCACCGCCAGACGCCGGAGTCTTTCTAACAACCTTCATCAACGGACTGCGGCAGAATGAACAGAAAGAGTCACCAAAAGCAAAACCATGCAAGACTGTTCCCTAGGGTGTTTTCCTGAAGAGTTGCGTGCACGTTGCTTTACCGTCATACGCAAATCCGAGAAAATACACTTGAAACAAACGTAGCAAGCAAGGCGGGCACCAACGAATCCATCAAGCAGTCTTTCTAGCTTTCCAGCCAGTTGAAACGCTGGCACTTTGTAGAGACAGCACGCGAGAGGCAAACGTGACTGAGAAACAGCAGCAATGGAGCGTCTGCGTGCAGCGCAGGAATCTAGTAGGCTAACTGCCCATAAAGCTAGAAAGAAGGCCAGCTGTTAAGCCAGCTGAGAAAAGTTGCCTCACCGAAACCCAGCGAATCCACCTGCTGGCAGAATTGTTGATCCCGTGACAAACTTGAGGAAAGCCGCACGCTGCGAAGGGTTGAAGTCCACCAAAACCTCCAAGAAGTGCCCATACACAGCACTCGACGTCGTAAATCTTGCGGGCAAACGCAACAAAAATAACCGCGCATGGAAAGAAGTCCGGCTTGCCACTTTGCATGGTATGCGCCTCAGTTTGAATTGCCAGCTATCTTCTACTGCTACATATAATCCTTGCGTTGCTACTTGCGGTGCACGCAACCTCCATGTTCACTGTCTACTCTCCTCGACCTGTCTATGTAACTTCCCAAGTTTTCGTTTTGTATAGCCTGCCACGTGCTCGTCTACCCCCATCTCTGTCTGTTTGTCGCCTTTATTTCTCTCATCGTCCCCTCCAGCTGCCCTCTGCCCGCCACTCTCAGTTTCTAACCAAGTGACCCCTCTCCCTGCATGTTTCTGCGTTCACCACCTTTGGATCGATAACTATTCAGCACTCACCCATGGTCCGGAGCAACATGTGCCCTAAGGTGGGACAGCGTCCAGAACCTATCCTGTCTCGTTCTCTCTCTATCTCCAAACAAAACTGAAGAAACCTCCATCGGCAACAGCGGCGAAAGTGCGAAGAGCGGGCAGAAAGAACCGAATCCCAGACGAAACGCAGACGCCTAAGCAGACAAATGGAAAAAACGGCACACGCCTACGCCCGTAATCTTGGCAGATATTAAAGATGAATAAGCCATTGCTTCCTTCATATGCGTATTACGTCTGTCCAGTTGAAACTTGAATAAAAAAGCAAACAATTGCATGCACGCCGCAAGGCGTACCTGCAGGAAGATGCCTTCACAAAGAAGCACGAAAGCCAAGCGCTGGATGAAAAAGTCCAAAGAAGCGTTTGAGACAAATATGTTTTCACCGCCTTCAACAAGTGGCCCTCCACCATCCTCTGAGGCACCAAAAACAGCTGTAACAACTACAACAGTAACTAAACCAGCAATTCGTGCCGGACTTGCAGCAGCAACGCTTACTGGTACTTCACTCGTAGCCAACCCACATGACAGCAAAGCCACACAATTCAGTATCAAGCCCCACACACACTGCTACGTATTACCGCGTGCCCATAGCGCCACTGCATCGCCACCTACGTGGAATCACAAACGAGCATGCCATATCCTTGACCTCATGTCCATCTGCACGGTGCTGGAGCATCTGCTGTAGAGACCTCCCCAGAGCTTCGTCAATTGCCGCAACAGCAGCAACAGCAGCAGCGGTCCCACCACAGTAGCAAATACCGAACCGTAGCCTCGCTGTTGCGGTTCCAGCTTCCACGTCTTCTGTCGCTGCTGCAGGTCTCATGCAGCTGCAGAGCCTTAGCCGCTCCTGGTGCAGCCGAGGGCGAGCAACTGCCTCCCAAAAGAGCATATGCAGCCCAATGTCAGTTGTGCTGCTGCGACCGTCTAGCAGAGCCTTTGCAGCCAACTGGCCCAACAGGCGGAAGTGACTAAATAGCTGGAGCTCCAGTGTGCCTCTGCCACTTGCAGAGATTGCTCTTGGGGACGGTGCTGCTGCTGTACAGGAGGGCTTCTGTTGGGAAGAACCAATGGTGCTTGCATTGCTGCTGGCGTTGCAAGTGTTGCTGAACGGCCCCGCATCTTCTTCCATATCCTCTGCCCCTTCAGAAGGAACACCTCTGTCTGTCCTTCTTGTTGGGGCCCTGCTTCGCATCCTCTGCTGCTGTTGCTGCTGCACTAGAGGAGACACTCTTGGACGCCGCACCATGTCCAACGGGATGAGACACAAATCTGTCAAATACGCACGAGGAAATAGTCCCCCACCGCTGCTGCAGTTCAAAAACAGCTCAGGTTCCTTCCAAGTCAGCAGCGCCTCCAACACCTGCAGCAGCAGAAGCAATTCAGTCAGCAAGAGGCCCTTGCAAGTAATAATGCGCAGGTGGGAGTAAGGCAGCGTACTTAAGTGTCATCGCGTGACCAAAGTTTCTGTCCCCCAATTCAAAACCCTTAGCCCTTAAAACGAGTGCTGGATATCCACCTCGGCATAAAATTCATTCGTTGGGCCTTGGCCCACTCCCTCTTCTCCGGCGAACTCCACCTCTAGCACAGGCTGCTCTTCACTACTGCGGCTACTCGCCAGCAAATGGTCCATCACCTGTGGCAGAAGTAACAGCAACAGCCGACACTGTGCTGTTGCTACTGAAGCTGCATCCGCCCTACTGATCCCTCGAAATGCAGGGCCAGCATCCCCATTTACAACCAAACGCGAGAACAAGTATTCAGGTACAATCAAGGCACGGCATGGAACTAGATCGAAGAGTCTTGTGCTAACCTTCGCAGCACTCTCCACCAAGTGCGCGCGTGGCATCTTAACTTTTGTCCGAGGAAGAGATGCTCCCTAAATGCAAGCACAAACAAGGAGGCTGCAGCTGTTGTGTTTACTGCTCAGCCGCTGCTTCCATTGCTGGCATTCCTCCTGCCGTGAGTCCGGCTGCAGCTGTTCACCTACTCCTTCCAAATCTGCCAGTATTTCTTGCTCCCGTCTGTTACTACTGCCTCCGGATGCTGCTCCCTGCAGCTGCAGCACAGGCCGCAATCGCTGCAGTAGCAGAGCTTTGCTGCTGCTAATGCCGGCAGTGGGTAGGTTAAGCAACGGCTGCACGCTGCTGCTGCTGCCGCTGCTACCCTGTCGCTGGCCGAGCAGCAGCTCTGCCGCTTCCTTTAGCCGAACTTTGTAGATGAACTGGCCCCGCATGGCCCCTAGATGCTGCTGCAACAGCAATAGCAGCCTCAGTTGCAGCGGAAACAAGAAGGGGCACGCAAAGACCAGTCTCCTAAGCCAGTAAGGAGTTCTGCTGCAGCTAGTCACAGCTGCAACAGGGTCTGCCAAAACTGCCCCTGCCTTCGCTGCAACGCTGCTCCAGCAAGATATTTCAGCTGCCGCTGCCGCTGCCGCTCCTGAGTCGCCGTTGCCGTTGCTGCTACATAGACCCAGAGGATGCTCCCGCAGAGCGCGCGCTGATGCAGCGGCTCGGAATTTTGTTGCTACCGCTGCCAATGGTGCTGGGTCGTCATTGTTACTGAGAGTAATGCTACTGGCTACAGAAGCATACGTGTGCAGCTGCGGCAACTGCTGCAGGAGATTATGCAAATACAGCAACAAAACAACGAAAGGCGCCGCCGCTGCAGCCGCCTCGTCAAACACGCTGGGGAGAAAAACGTTTCCTTCATATGCAGCAGGTGCAGCCGTCGGCCTAGGAATCGCCGGCTCTGTCCTTGCTACTGTTGCTGCTGACGCTTGGCCGGGTTTGTCTCTGCCAGCGCTGCTGCCGCGTCGCGTGACGGAAACCCCGGCGGAAGAAATGCCATAGAACAGTGGAGCCGCCTCATCTGATGCTGCATGCAGCAACAAATCGAGACGGTGCCAGCTGCTGCAATCACCCCGTAAGTACGCTGCAGCTGCAGTGGTCTCCTTCTGGGTTCGAGAGACACACCATCCCGCCAGGTCCTCCAAGTGTTGCTGCTCCTGCGGATTGCGCGGCTGCTCTTTCGACTTCGAGCAGGGGACAGGAGGATCCTCCTGCTGCTGCTTTTGCTCTTCTTGTAGCTGCTGCAACAGACGCTCTGCACCTAATGCCGGATGGACAACGGAGGTGACGAGGGGTGTGCCCCGACCAAGCTTGAGGCCCTCTGCGCGCAGTTCATTTGCACTGCTGCTGCCACCGCTGCTGTTCCGAGCCTTGAGTGTTGCCGGAATCACCAAGTAGTCGACTGTGTGGGCCTTGTCCCAAAGAGAATTGCGCGACGGTGTTGCTTCGGCTGCCACTGCTGCTGCTTGGGCTGATTCTGCGGTCTCGTCAATCATGATGCAGAATCTGCCACTAACATCTACCTGAAGCGTTTCTCCACCACTGCTGCTACCCTGGGTGCCCGTGGGAGGAGCAGATGTGGTGGTGCGAGGGTCCCCATCGGCTGTGGCTGCTGCTGTCTCCGTAGCAGCAGCTACAGTTACGGGTCTTCTCGTATTCGGAGTGCCTGACTGTGCCTCCACCTCGCCACGCTGCCGCGACGAGGCGGCGCTTCCTCGGCTGTTGGGGAGGAGATCAGCCAACAAGGCTGTGGAAAGCAGCATCTCAAAAGTGCTGCTGCCTCCTTGCAGCATTTGTTGAAGTCGACGATGCGCCACGCTGCTTGAGGCAGACAGCCAGCCATTACCGCTGCTACTGCTATCACGGAAGATACTGCCGCTGCTGCGCCTGGGCAGTGCAACACAGCCTCCGTACAAACTGAGCGCCTCTATTACAGGCATCTGGGGCGGGACTGGTACGGAGTGTACGTACAGCTGAATAGCACCCACACTGGCTGCAGTAGGCTTGTTGCTGCTGCTAATGCTGCTCGGTGCAGCAGAGGCAGTCGCACTGGCGCCTGTAGCTGCATCTTGCTGCTGCTGCTGTGCGCCACCACACTGTTGCCTTGGTGCGGCACGGTGCAGTGCTGCTGCTGTTGGCGCTGGGTCGGACGGAGTATCGGGCGCCGCTGCAGCACTGCAATGCAGTGAATCCTCACTCCCTTCTACGTTAGGTCCCGTGACAGCCTCGTCTTCGCTTGTCCCACTGCTGGTGCTGCTATTGCAGCTGCTGCTGTGGCTACTGCCCTCTCCCGATTCATCCCTTTCAAAAATCACCGCGCTTTCACTATCACTACTGCTGCTGCTATGGCTGCTGCTGCTACTACTACTGCGAATATCTTCATCGCTGATGCCACCTCCATAACCTTGTTCGTCATCTCTTGCGCGCCTGCCTAAAAGATCCAAGAAGCATACGAAATCGAGCAGCCGCAAGTGCTACAGTATCGGCAGCAAAAGCAAAAGCGGAAGCTACACTTGCTGCAGCAGAATGCTTCTCACCTGCTTTGAGGTGACTGTCCACATCCATCGAATCACTGCTCGCTGAAGAGTCGTCTTCCTCCTCTTGACGCCGCTGCCGCAGTTGTCGTTGCTGGTGCCGTACCTGCTGTCGCTGCTGCGGTCGCTGTTGTACCTGCTGCTCCACTGCAACCTCATTCTCTGCTTCTCTCTGGCACGTCCCTGATACCCGCTGGCCTCGACGACCCCCTCTCGTCGAGCCACTACTGCTGGTTTCATCCTGTTCCTGCTGGTGCAAGCCTTGCTCTGTTTGCAGCTCCTCTTCCACATCACGACTCTGGTGCTGCTGCCGCGCTTGCCGTTGCATTTGTTGCTGCCGTGTTTGCTCAGCAGCCTGTCTCATCTGCAGTGTCCGCCTTATTTCAGACTCCACGCGTGACAGCGGAGCCCTGCAGTCAACAACCAATGCGTTGTTGCTGCTGTTGCTGGCGCTGCCGGAGTATCTGTGGCCCCACGACAGCAGGTCACCCAAAATATTGCCTCTTTGGTGCTGCAGCACCAATTGCTGAAGCTGCTGCATCGCCGTAAGCCCAGCGCCACCACCGCTGCTGTTGCTGCTATAACTACTCCGCTGTAGCGACCGCTGTGAGGTTGTCACAACGCTGTCTGAGCCGGCTCCCGACGGAACTGTCCCTCGTCCGCCGCGAGCCCTCTCCCCGCTGCTGCTGTCTCTTGCTGCTGCTTCAGGCCCGGACGCAGTAGAAGGGGGAGGCGCGTTGCTGTTGCTGCTTCCACTGCTGCCAGGCTGCCCTCGGCGTCTCTTGATCAAGCAACCACTGTTGTTCGCGCCTGTGGAGCTGCTGTTGCTACCACGGTTAGTGTTGCTGCTACTGCTCTCGTTGCTGCTACTGCTCCTGTTGCGCATACTGTTGCTGTTGCTGCTGTTAATGTTGCTGCTGCCTGTGCTGGATTTTGCTCCCGGAACCGCTGTCCCAGCTGCCTTTGACCGTGTGTTTCGACCGGCGCGCTGTGGAGTTGAAGATGTGCTGCCTTCCTTTCTTGTTGAGGTTGCAGATCCTGCAAACCTATCCTGTGTTACTGCTACTGCTGGTGTTGCTGCTGTACCTTGCGCGGCATCAGCAACAGCATGTGCAGGAGACCGACAGCCTCCCACCGTACGACTGCGAAAACGTCTCCTCGAAGGCCTCCCCGGTGTCTGTGGCTCTGCATTTGCCGTCTTTCTCTGACTTGCCCCTGATTCTGTTTCCCTCGCCTCCACCGTTGGTGTTGCAGGGGTTGATCCTGCTGACAAATCTGGCGTTTTGGGCGTCTCAGCTGCACGCGGAGAAGAGACAACAGCAGGCGCTTGCTCGCTGCTGAGATCTCTTGCAACGAGGACGACGTCTCTTTGCAAGTCTTGCATAACTAAGAGGGGGTCGGGCTGCTGCAGTAGCTGCTGCTGCAGCAACTGTTGCCGCATGAACTCTCCTGGGTGCTGAGGCAATTGCTGTTGCTGCAACTGATGAAACATACGGAGACCCCTAGGCCCCGGTCGCTGGCGCTGTTGAAGCCCCGCTGTGCGATAACCTGACTGTCTTCCCGTTGAAACAGCTGCTGAATGTGGCGTTGCTCCTGACACTGGCCGCGGGGCTCGCAAGTGCGGGGGCAGCACGTCTCTTGCTGCTGCAGCAACGGCAGGCAACTGCTGCTGCAGCACAGGGAACTGCTCCACTCTGCTCAAGCACTTTGCGGCTAGTGTCGCCAGCCGTATCAGCAAATTTGGGGACGCAGCAGACCAGTCGACTCCGTCTAAACAGGCTCCTGCGTTCAGCAGCTTCTGTTGCTGCAGCGGAGGAGGGTTCTCGGTGAGGGGGAAAAGAAAGGCACGCAAGAACAGTAGTCCCCGTTGCTTTAGCTCCTGCTGCCTGCTGCAGCTGTCACTGTGGCAGATGCCCTTACAGCAACAGCTGCTCCCGGTGCTGCTGCTGCTGGCTATACCTAGTAAGTAACAGCAGAGTGCCTCCGCAATGCGAGAATTGATAAGTTCGCATGCAGAAACACTTTGTGGGGCCTCCAAAAGCTTTCTCAGTTCTACCAGGGCCAACCACTGCTCTTGTTGATCCTGTTTTTGTTGTCCCACAGGAGCGAGCTGCGACCCGTGGCTCAACAGTGACAGAGCTACGTGCTGCAGCCGCAGCTGCGCGCTACACGGAGGCGCAGCGCCGACAGATTGCTGTAGCTGCAAATTCTGCTGGTGTAGCTCAAACATCAAGACACACGCTCTGCGAATATGCCTTAGCAAAGCAGTCAGATCCACACATGCAATAGGCTCGCCTGCAGCTGCAGCAGCAGCGGCTGCACCTGCCCTGGTTGCAAAGCGAAAAGTTGCCGCCGCTGGTTCCACACAGTTCTGCTTTTGGTGCCGTTCATCGCTGAAGCCACCGCGGCTGTTGCTCCTTCTCGTGATAGTGCTGCTATCAAAATCTGCCTCTACACGATCCCGCACGCCTGCTACCTGAAGCGCTGCTGCAGCAGCAGCGCCGCGCTGCAGAAGCAGCTGCAGAATGAGACTCATAACCGCGAATTTCTGAAGCGCACGGAGAACGTATAACACAAAACACCGAAGCGCTCTGAAAGCAGCAGCTGGAATACCAGTTGCCACTCGCGAGAGAACAACAGCGAACTATGCAGCAACAAAGTGACAGTAGTACTACGAGCTGCACTACGAGCCGCATACCACTGCACCTGGCAGCCCCCTGTGGAGCGCATGTGCGCATATTTCTCCAAGAGTTTTGCAGTCAAGGTGATCCAGCAGCTGCCGCTGCAGCAGTTGCTGGCTGCTGCTGGCTTTCGCCGCAGTGTATGCCGCAGCTAGTAGCAGTTGTAGCACGAACCGGCAAAGATCTCGTGTCACAGATGACTCCAGTAGAGGCAGCATCGGGGAAGCAAAAGTCCTGAGCAGTCCACCAAGCACACTTCCCTTCAGCTACGCTTCCTGTCCTCTGCTGCTGATTGTTGTGTCCTCCCATGAACCCGTCAGTGCGACTAGCCTCACGCATCAAGTGCAAGAGCCCCATAAGCTTCCACTACAGAACCTTCTATCCAGAGCACTGGCTTACTCAAGCGCCCGACCAAGAAGCTCTGGAGACTCTGCAAAGACAGCAACGCGTTTTGCATCAACTGTTAGTACATCCGCTGCTGCTGCTGCTTCTGCTCCAGCCGTCTCAGTTTGTTGCCGCTGCAGCACTTCCTGCCACAGGGGCAGCTGGAAGTGCACAGCTGGGAGTAGAGATACCCCATACGCTGCAACACCCTCCAGCAGCAGCATTTCCTGCTTCCTCACCTGCATTTAAAGCACATTACATCACCATCTTTAAAGCCTGATATATGAGCCCTAGACCCCTGGTCCCATTTCCTTCAGCCACAGCTGCAAGATTAACTGGATCATCCGCATTAGGAGACTAATTAAATAGCACTTAAATTCGCGGAGCAGTGATGGCGTAGGGTTGGAGGCTGACGAGTTTAGCAATTGCCTCTTGAAAGTTCGCAGTTTGTTTTTGCTGACGCAGCAACTCTGCTGCGATTGTGTCGGAGTAAGCAGCAAACACAGACAGCACGTAAAGCGCGTCCTGGAGCATCAGCTGCTGTTGCCACGCGAGGGCGCCACTGCTGCTTTCAGCAACTGTACGGGCGACCAACTGCTGCAGAGCAACTGCTGCTTCTGTGCCAAATGCAGCCAATTCGGAAGACAGTAGCTCCATATGATCTGCGTAGGCTCTCTGACAGACTGAAAGCCACTCAGCATCCTCCTGCTGTTGCTGCTGACCTTCCTGCTGCTGCTGCGACGAATGCGGTTTTCCGCTGTCCTCCCCACCTGCTGTCGCTGCCGCTGCGCAGCAACACGCATCCGCCGCTAAGAACACATGATCGCCACGGCATGTACAGCCAAATCCACAAGCAGCAGCGAGGCCACCACCCTCCACTATAACAGCGGCAGCGCGCGCAACTCACCTCGTACAGCAGCTAATTCTAGGCCAGCAACTGCAGCAGCAGACGCTGCTGCTGCAGTGTTGACACAGACAAAAATACTTAGCGTTGAGCGCCAGCTCTGGCATGCTCCCTGCGGCAGGCAAGATGAGGCGAAAAGCGCTGGTCAACGTGCTGCAGCAACCAACCGAAGTAGCAACAGAGACAACACAGCGAGCAGCCAGGCAGCAGCAACAGCAGCCGAGACAGACCTGCAACAGGGCCTCATCCTTGTAAGTAAGGAGAGAGGAGAAAAAGGGAAGCGTTGGATTTATGAGACTGCGGTACTCGTCGAGCTGCTCCAAAAGCTCCCGCTGCTGCTGCTTCTCCAGCTGCAACTGCTGTCGCAGGTGTTCTCGCAAAGCCACCAACTTGCTGCGGCTGCTGCTGCTCCTAGCTCCAGAACCTACGCCGGTGTCACTGCCCTCCTTTCGCCCAGATGTACCAGTAGACGGAGCGAATTCTGTCGCTCCTCTCTGCTGCTGTTCCTGTGGCAAACAGGTGAGGTTATGTCGCCTTGCTGCAGTTTCTGCGGCTGCCGCAGCTACAGCTTTTTCCGTCGCTGCCGCCGCAGCAGCCAGCGCCTTCGCCGCCGCCCGTACGGCCTTGCGCTGTATATCCAGCTGAAAAAAGTCGAGGATTGGCAGCATAGCGGCAGCAGCGCCGGAAAGAAGGGCCAACAGAGGTTGCTCCTCCACAACTCGACAGATGATCAACAAAAATCTCTCGCCCGTGTCAATATACTGAAGATGTGACAGCTGGTGTTTCAGTGCTTCCATGTAGTCAGCTGAGCATACAATAAAGTTCAAAAATCAGGTAAACGAACGGCACAATCTCTTACTATTGTCCGCGCACCACAATGCCGGCTGATGTATCGAAGGGATTTTGCCGCAGTAAATATAACGTCGTGCTTTGCACGTTGCAACGAAACACAAGAATCAAGCTAATCGACGAAAGAGCAGAGCTGGACGGCGGAGGCTACGCAGCAACAGACTGGCCAGTATGTCACAAGCATGTAAAACGGCACGCAAAATGCCAAGGAAACACGTCTCCAAGAACATAAGGGGAAAAGCACAGGCACAGTCATACGGAAACAGAGGAAAAATCAGCCGTAGGGACAACCAGCAATACTGGACCACAGAATAAAACGCGTCGCATCAGACGGACACGAACACTGCAAAAAGCGCGCCAGTGCAGACAGGGGCCCGGAACAAGGAAACTCAGAGGTAGAGAAGCGGAGACCAATTGAACTACAATACTGGGGGAACAACAGCGAGACAAGTACTGAAAACTGGAGCATCAGAAAAGAGGAGCGAAAAAACAGTCTCGTTGCAGCATCGCCTCACGCGTTCTTGCCAAGATAGCAGCCGTCTGAACAGGGAGAACATCGAGTAGTAAGTAAACGCAAGAACCGATCAGCAAGTCCCTCTGCGTCCCCAATCCCTGCGCATGCAGCACGGACGCAGTCCTAATTCCCCTGTTGCAGCGCGCACCTTTCTACAGTCGCTGCCCCTCGTGAGGGAGTCTTAGCAGTCCCAGAGGGCTACTTTTATGATTACATATATGCTTGAAGCGAACTGACTACCGATGAACAAGGAATGTCACGGAAAAGGCGCAAAGCGGTAGTCAGCACAGCACAGGCAACTGCAACAAAGCAGCGGCAGAAGCACATGAAGTCAAGCAATCACAGATGCAGAGCCATAATGCCCATCCAAAAGGAAGAAAAACGCTCATGAAGAAAGTGTACAGTAGAAGCACTGACCAGATACAAGATGCAAAGACAGACGAACAGATATGCACACAAACACAAAGATGGAAGAACACAGCTACACACAAACACAAAGCGACGCCAGATGGCTCACTTGCTCATCCGCCCCACCAGACAGCTCTCTCGCTAGCTGCTCATCAAGAGCCTCTTGAGATGCCGCTGCTGCTGGATTGGCAACGTCGGGATCCATCTGTAAAGACCCTTCTAAAGTTCCCGTTTGGCCACAGCCCGCAGCAGCAGCTGCAGGATCTGGTGCTCTGCCTTGCAGCAGCTGAAACAGAGCATGCAAAACCCGCTGCAACGGGAAGGTCCCCAAGTGCTCATCAGTCGCGAAGGACAGCCACTGCTGCAGCTCGGTCAAGCAAGCCAACTGAAACGCACACAGGCACAGTCTGACTGGCGTGGCTCGTACTTCTGGTGCAACTTCTAGAGGCAATGCACCTTCGGTCCATGTTGCACATGTGCAGAGAAGACACAGGAGTGCACTGGAACGCTGCTGACGCGTGTATGCTTACGGCTTCTGCTGCTGCCTTTGCTGTTCTCAAAATTGCTGCTGCTGCTTCAAATGAACAGAACGTACCTGCTGGGCTTCACTGGGGTGCGAAAGCAGCTGCAGCATTTGCTGCCACTGCCTTTCATCGCCGTCCTGACCATGCGACAGCATTTTCGTTGCTGCCACTGCAGCTGCTGCCGCAGCTGCCGCTGCTGCTGCTGCAGCGAGCGTGTAGACAGCCAGGCAAGCTCAAGAGGCAATCAATCTCCCACACTGTTGCTGAGACTGCTGCACTTGATGATAGGATCGGTGCTGCTGCTCCTGCGGTTGCTGCAGTTGTCCCCACAGGGAGCAGCCAAGCAGACCGCAGCTCCGCTGATGCTGCTCCTGCTGCTGCAGAGTTGCTTTCCTGCTTGGCGCAGACTCAGATGACACTGCAGAGCCTACTGCAGCTGCTGAGCATGTAGCAGCTGCTACTGCAGCAGCTGCCTACTCGGGTTTTGTTGCCACGTTGACTGTTCCCCCCAAGGGTAGAGCCTACAGCAGCAGCAGCAGCTGCTGCTGCTGTTTCTGCGGCTGCAACGCGGTCTCTAGTGAAACAGAGGCCTTTGAAATAAATGGTCTACGCTGAGCAGCTGCAGTGGCTGCCAACAGCACGGTTGCTGCTGCGAGGCGGCTATGCAGCAGCGGCAGCAGCAGCGTCTTCTGAGGAAGCTGCTACTGTCAACGAAGTGTAAGTACACTTAAGATGCGAGTGCTACCCATTCAAAAGTGGTGCTGTTGTGCCAAAGGAGCACCAACAGCGGGAAAGAAAACAAAGCAGCGATGCGCGATTGCACGACTGCTGCGGCTGTTGCAGCAACAGCAGCCGTACCTGCAGTTGCAGCTGCTGAGTACCACGCTCCAGTTTCTCTAAAGGCATCGCTTGCTGCCTCGTTTGTTTTACTCAGTTGTTGTTGCTGCTGGTAAGAAGGTGGAGATGGGACGGAAGAGAGTGTGCTTTGAGTGTAAACAAAGGCGGCAACAACAGCAGCTGCAGCAATCTCAAGACGAGCAGCCTGTCTTTACTGAGTTGTTTATGCAGTTTCTGTGGGCGGGCACAGGTAATTCAAGGCACAGAGGAGGACAAAAAGATATTTTTACTGTGGTTTCACGAAATATGCACCGAAACCTGGCGCCGTTCACGCTCCCTGAACCTCGCTCACCTGTTACGTTTGATATGTTTGTTAGCGCAGCTGCAAGGGCCTTCTAGGTTTTATTCGTATTTCAGCTCTCTGTCATACTAAGTTCAATACAGGCTGCTTTAAGCTCCATAGGAAGAGGACTGTTTCAGCCACTGACTACTTACCAGCAGGCGCAATACGTAGAGCAACAACTAAGGAACGATCTCCCCTGCAGCGGCGGTACTTACGGGAGCATCAGTAAGTGCTGCAGTAGAAGTATCGTCGTCTACTCCATTAGCGCTTGTTGCGTCATTAAGATAGCCATTTTAGACTAGTCGAAGGATTGGAAAGCTGTTGTGAAAGGGAGCAGCAAAATCGCCGGAAAGCACACCATTAATGGCGACACCATGCTACTACAAAGCATACTCGGAATATATCAGGTCACTGTTAGTCATCTCAGACAGTATGAGCCCCTGCGTCGTGCGGAGAAGCGTAGAGCTTCAAGTGCCCAGGAGACATACGTGGTGCGGATGTAGGCGCATTACAACGCTTACTGTCCTATAAACACCCTTAAGCCATACAATAGATCTGTCTAATGGACAGACCTATTGTATGGCTTAAGAGTATTTATAGGACAGTACAGGAACCAGGCAAGCACTAATAGAGTCGCTAAACCCTTGCAAGGCTCAAGCGATCTTCATTTGGCCCTACAACAATGTTAAGGGCATTGACAGCCAGAACTGTAACAGTGAACAAGCCCTCAGACTGGGTGAAATTAAAAGTTGTTGGTAGGTCGTTCTGGTTGTTAAGGCTACTGTAACCGGGCAATATCTCACATACATTGGCCCAAGTTTACCAAGGAGCAGATAGGACCTCGTGCGGTATTCTGAGAGTCTTCCCAGCAAGGTAAGGCTGATACCCACAATTGAAGTCACTCTGTGTAGTGCTTCAGGGAGAGACGTACAAATGGCGTCCAGCGTCTGCACAAATAGGCGCCATAAGCGTTTAGGTCGGCTGGTACTGATGCCGAAGGACGAGGCGGAGCCTCAAAACCCCTTTTAGCACGCTCGCTGATGTTCCGTTCCTTTCTTTGCGCTGTTCAGTATCCCAGACATCCCGAATATACGGGCTGTGCCAGCGAGACTTGACTAGCCTCTCTTTACCCTTCCGGACGGCTCACCGAGCATCCCCGTGCGTAGATCGTCGTACACTGTTACCTTAGCACCACACACGCTACCAAACATCTGTCTTGTTTCGTTAAATGCCAAAACAGAGTTGATGCTATTTTTGTCCATTTCAGAACCTGGCCTTCCAAGCTCCCCCCAGTACGGTCTCCAGTGCTGGAGGCCGTTTTGGCCTGTTAAGTGTTTCAGACTAGTTGTGAAGTTACCAGCCTAATCTTGCGCAGCGTGACTTGATAGTATCATATACACTCTAATGGCTAGAAAAGCGCCGTCATAAGCGAACAGCCTTGAGGGGCTGGGGTTCTATCCACCCAGTGGCCTCAAAGCTAGTGGCAGCAATGCACAGTTAAAGAAGCCTTGAGAGGCTCAAAATACGTCTAATTCATAGACAGACTCTGTCGAGGGAAACTTTCAGATAAATTGGTCCGTGGTGTAGTTGTTTATGTGACCAAACTAGCTAAGGTGTAGGCGCTTTGACGCTTCCCCCGAGCGCTGGGTATCGACCGGCGTCGCTACCATCCAGCCAGATTCATCAGATCCCGCCAAGCGCTCGCGACTACTATGTGTGTAGAACGGAGCTCAACCAGTATTCATTGTGTGCACCAAATGTGACTTAAGTCTTTCTTGAGGGCAAGAAATCCTAACACGAATGCCCAGGGCGGAGTCGAAGTGCTGAGGTCCTCCGCTTTCTCTTCCCAGGGCGCCTGTGACTCGGCCCTTGTTGCCTATGATTTTTCGCGATGTTCCTTACAAAGATCGTGGTATTAAGGGCCTCATGGGGCTGTGCAGTGTAGCATCTGTGTCACAGAAAGCGCAAGTACTCCCAACTGCAGCATCCTGAGTAACTTCAGAAGCAACTGCACTGGCAGTATTAACACCAAAAGCCCCATCGGCACGCCGACTCCCTAAGAAGCGCAACCCCAGACGTTCCGCACACCTACGACTCAACTGCCCCCACATATCCAGCAAGACCTCTTGACACACATGGGGCAGGTAAAGCGGCAAATGAAAAGGTCCGAAGTGAGAGCAGCAAAACGAAGTAGCCAAAGTTCCACGCACTGCGCTCGCCCCCCCTAACTCCAGCAAAGTTGAGGAAGTAAACGAACGCACAAAGTAAAACCAACACGAAAACAGGTCCCCGCCGTTCCACTGTACCAAGCAGGAGCTGATGCTGTTGGTGCCCTGCTCACTATTGGAGATGCGGATGCGACAGCGACTTAAGTCGCCTTTTTTCAGCAGTTTCGGCAGCTGTTGCAGCGTCGGCTGTCACTACCGAGCGCCTCACGCTAATGGAAAAACGCTGCAACGGATGCGTCACCTCTCATCTGCGCCTGTCTTGGGCTTGCAGAGAAGGGAAGGAGTGAGGCAGGCCAAGCGCCACAGCCGCTAGTACACTTCCAGACACGTAAACAAACACAAACTAGCTGCGCACCGGAAATGTGATAAGAAGAGGTTCAACACTTCCTGCGGAATGCACGTAAACCAGGATTCCACGGGGCCGTGAACGACCAAGGGCTGGTGGAGGAAGAGTAGTCGGCTGTGCACTCCCGCACCTTCAACGCTCCAGCAGCAGCGCTACAGGCTTAGCCCCAGAAACTCAACAGCTTCCTGTAGGCGGGCCTTCAGCGCCTGGGCATGGGGACGCCCTCCGGAAAAAAAAACCAGATTGCGAAAAACCATAGGCAACGCCGCAGCACAACTGCTCAGTCGTGATGCGGCGGCACGAGCAGCCAAGCACCCGCTGCTGCTATTGCTACGGGCTGGTGCAGCCACAGGCAACGATTTAGTAGCAAGTTGCTCGGAGAGCCTCGCATGCAAGATATAAAAGAAACCGACAGAACTGGTACAAAGTAACAGATAAGGACCATCTCTGACTGAAGTGCTCCTGAAGGCTTACACAATCCATTGCCTGCCTTGCATTCCTCTGAGGCACTGACAGTCAGAAATGACTGAGATATGCGCTGTTCACACCCGGCAGCAGGCCTGAGCTTCGGCACGGGGCGTGTGTACGACTGTTGTACGTACAGCTGAACCTTCATTAGTTTCCTGCAAGCATTTCCAAGCCACAGTATATGCCTTTCATGCAAAGGTCGTACACTAAACTTCATCTTGAGCGAAAATCCGGTACATGTCAGTCACCACCAAACTTCCTGCTCCCCTCTGTTGTACTTCCTCCGCCTTCTGTTGCCCCTGCACGTGCTGCTGCTGCTGTGACTGCTGTTTCCGCTGTTTGTCGCAGCCCTCTTTCCCCGCACAGTAAGCTTTCAGGCTCTCCTCCTTGCCAGCTGAGGATGTGCATATGGCGCAGCGGAGGTCCTTCTCTCCCACTGCCTGGGGCCACAGTTGCACCGCAACCAGAAAAGGCAAACAAGGGAAAATGGCTCTGCACGCCACTACGTAGACGAAAATTGCCCGCAAATGCAGGTTTGACGTTGACAAAGCCAGCGCTCTTGAGGAATTGATTATCTGAACCTTCGCTGTAATTGCAAACAGCAAAAGTGGGGCAAAGGCGAAGCTTACCGAGTGCTGTCGGTCCACTGTTATCCAGGGCACGCGGTCGTGCTCAGGAGTTTGCTCGGCCATGAGGTGTTGCAACCTTTCTCCCTACACGCAGGGCTCAATGTAACGGTAACGTGACTAAACGGATATCCAAAATGAAGCTACCAAGCAAGGCCTTCATGCGTGTAAGATCGAGCTTGGCAGAAACAGTTCATGACACTAGCATTGCATTGAAAGTTCACAGCTTCGAAGTAAGGCTGAGATGGGGCTGCACGATTCTCACAGGGACTTTGGCGGCAAATTAGGCATGCTCTTCTCGCCATGACTTGGTATTAAGGTCCGCTACTGAGCCTCATGATACTGGCTTTGAAGTGCAACTTAGAATTGAAGTATACGGCTAGCAGTTAAAGCTTACTGCTGGGGACAGGCTGCAGACAAGAATTTCAAAGATTAGCATATTTGCGCGTGTACTTGGAAGGTCAACTTTACACATGACCCAAGAATTGCGGCCCCCTGTTGCCGCTGCTGCAGCCGCAGCAGTTACTTCTGCAGAGGACACTGCAGCGTCGTTGGCTGCCTTTGCTGCTGCCATTGCCGCAGCTGCAGCTTCTCTGGCTGCAGGCCCCACGTCGCCGTGCCTCTCCGCCTCAGCTGCTGCTTTTGCTGCAGCAAGAGCTCGACGTGCCTCAGCAATGGCCAGCTGGCTGGCTGCGATAGCCTTAGTAATGTGCGCCTCAGCCTTGATCAGGCTAGCCGCATCCAGCTGACTCTTGTTTACGCAGTCGAGCCACGGGGCCCACCTACACACAGTGTACGTACACGGAAACCTGAGCTCTGGGCGAAAGCTATGAAGGACAGTGAAGAGCAACCTTTTCGTAAAGGCGAGTATAGAAGAGATACTTGGAAGTTGTTAGATGCCCCTCCATCAAACTCAGATTGTGGAAATTACAAGGACTCCAGAATCAAAAGTGCCGAGAGGCTGGCATTCTTCCATTATTGATTGTGATCGTGTCAAGATGCTCAGCGAAACTCACACGTCGATTTCAGCCTCCTTCATAAGCGCCAGACCGCAGGCCTCCACTCTGTTTAAGTAGCATTCCTCAGGTCCGTGCTGTGGGAAAGGGCAAACAACGCAGAGAACAGAGGAGAGGCTTAATGGCTACCAACCGTCTGCGGAGCTGGAGGCTTAATGGCTACCAACCGTCTGCGGAGCTGCCACATCTTAGAACGTCAGCTGCTCCCGGAAGCCTAGGCGTGTAAACAAGTCGAATCCTACCTGACATTCGTATTGGTAATGCCCTGTTTCTGTCAGTCTCTCCTTCGTGTTGCCGTAGGGGACTGGGTGTATGGCTACCTTGGCAAGTTGCAGCTCCTTCGCATGCTGCGCTGCATCCTGCAGTTGCTCAGTAATGAACAGCTGGCTCGCTGGGCACCTCTGCAGCAAACAATCGAACGAATCCCTCATAATTCTGTGGACCTTGAATTGACAGAAGTGGGCCCGAGACGCATACCATGATCGTGACCGCTGGTGCACGCTAGAGGCGGCAGGTGCAAGGAGGGAAAGGGTAGCTTTCGGCGCAGAAAATTTGAGTTCTGATTCATCCGTTAGCTCACGCTTTCATAATAAATGCCAATATCCACGCCGAATGCTGGGTGTAAAGCCGACAACAGGCCCAACACGAGTTTCGCTCCGAGCCTTCCCATCGTGAAGAAGGAAGAAACGAACAGGAACCGACAATAAAGGCCAAAATAAGGTCTATTGTGAGCTTTCTGCGTGTGTTCGTTCCAACTCCTTGCAAGGAGAAAATACACTTTGTGGTTACCCGTCGACAATTGCGGATGTAAGCAACATGAACAGAATGAGCATGGTGGAGCGCATGCCTGTTCAACGTACAGTTCAGAGGGCTCCTCTCTATCAGCAGGTGTTGATGGGATATAGTCCAATATTGGCTTAATGCTGTGAGTGAATCATTATCCACTGAGCTGATGAAACACGAAAACAGAACGACGGGTTGCTTTCTACGCTGGGCTGTCTCTGTGGCTCCGTTCTGGTGTAAACGTCAGTCTCTAGCGCTCTTCTCGTCTGAATACTGCGTCTTTCTCGCTTTCTTCCTCCTTGACTTTCATTACGATATCCTACATCACTGCTTTTCATAGCAGCTTCAATGAGGCACGAATCGCAGGAAGTACGAACCGCGTTTGGCGGACGGCGGCTCGCTCGTTCCCTGGCTTCCCTTTTCTTCGCAGTAGTCTTTTTATGCTGCACTTGTGCAGATTCTACTATTGGCGCTGCTCAGGGTCCTTCAAACCTCGCAGAAAAAGGCCATTACAGCCCCTTAGGGGCTCCCACAGATTACAGTGCGTACCAGCTGGGCGACGGCACGCTCACTTACCCGACGGGCGAATACGATGAAGACTTTGTCACACTTCCCGAGCGTCCACATGATCCTGTACATAGGGCTCCCCGGCAGGAGCAGGTGAAGGTGGAGCGCCACGTAGTCTTTGTGGCCGAGGGACGACCCCAAGTGCCTGTAGTGAAGGGGCGTGGATTTTTCATATTGGGCTTGATCATGCTCGCGATGTGCATCTCCGCGATTCACAGCGATCCTCGTGGCAGGAATGCAGGCTTTTTGGAGGGGGTTTCGATGAACGCGCGAAACTTAGTGGCCTTCAGGGATCTCACCCGCAGTCTGTTTGTGGTTCTAACGGCGATTACTTCCCCATTACTCATTGCTTGGGGAGCCAAGCGCCTCATCAAGACCCTCCCGGCCTACGTTAAATGGGCCAAAGACAACGATGAATTCGGCCTAGGGTACATGGCACTGATGTTTCTCTATATCTGGATGTTCTTCTTCGATTCAAAGGGACAAGCGTAGTCTTGTCCTTTTCCGTTGCCTTTACATTCTTCTATTTAGGGTTATTGTGTCTAGTATTGTGGTTATTCTTAATCCCAGACAGTTCTTCTCCCCATCCCCATGCGTTCTCACCGTTTGGTTTTTGCGCCTCTCAACTAACGTTTCGGAAAACGCCACAGCGAGGAAGGTGTGAAGTGGGAAAATGACAGGGCATCACCAAGAGAACGTTTCGTATCAGCTGCTGCTCTGCGTTGCGTTTGTCCCGTTGTCATCTTAAGGCGTATGGGGATCGCTCGTATGCAGAAAGAAATGGGCACTGGTGCGTGCAGCATTGCGTGCAAGTGCTTGTAAGTGACATGCAGATGCGAATATACACTGTTAGCTGCAGTGCTGTGTTCAACTGCTAGTACGTTGCGGCTGAGTGGGCGTAGTTAAAAACACACACCCGAAAGTCGCAGCTGGTTTAGATGAAGAGAAAAGCAGCTGCGAAGGAGTCGCAAGAGCGACTTCAGACCAGCAGCGATAAGCCTGCAAATGAACTCCGAGGGCTTTTTGAGGCAAAGGCACAGAAGCGACCGTGCATGAGCTGCCCCCACAGTAACTTTTGTTGCTACAGTGTTGTTTTCTGTTGAATGCAGCTTATGCTAATAGGACTGTCCGCCCGTCCTCTGGGGCGTTCCCCATTCAGAATTGTATACATTTCCTTCACGTTCGCCTTTTATAGTGTAGGGAAAGTCTTAGTCCGAACGGCCATGAGAACTTGCCTTCGATGGCTTCTTTGCATGGCTGACTTTTCACGGACAAACAGCAGTGACTGGTTATCTGTATTAGTTGTGCTGGGGCTCATTCCAGATGTACTGGTTTGAAGGTTGACCTTTCTGACTTGACTACAGCTTCCCGATATTGCAAAGTACGTTTGAGACGACCACATGGCGTCTCACCACAGCTCGAGTTTAAGGTTCAGTGGCGAAGAAATAAGGTTAACGAAGATTCTCTTCTTTGGCTGCCAGAGAAGTGCGGAGGAGGAAGGGCAACATTCGTGGCCGTACCTGGCTGGTCAACGCTAGAGGTGGGAGTGAAACGGAAACCCAGTGGCCGTGTGGTCGAGTTCTTGATAAAGAATGGCGTATGAGAACCTTGAGAACAGGGGAGATTTGAGGTAGATGTACTGGGTCGGAGGCGCGGGGAAATGCACAAAAGCAGCGGCGACAGCGTCAGGGCAAAAAGAACGGACTGCAATGCAGAGAAAGACGGGAAGATAGCTGAGCAAACGAGCACCCTAAGAGTCACGGGTGACGAGAGGCCTCACAGTGTAATCGCCGCATAGGCAGCTCGTTGCTCCAGGCCCAAGCAGGTGTAGTCAGAATGCAAAGCAATTACTGAATTCAGTATTATTACGATGTGGGGAATTCCGGGCACTAGCAACTTCGCCTTCTCGAAACTCATTTCTGAACCTCTCATGCTCGTGATGTCGATAGGATGTGCTAGGATCTGCATGTGCTGCCTAACGAAGCCGCCCGTCTCTTGCAGAGACCGACAAACCTCGGCGTTTAGCACCTTGGTGACGACGGCTTGTGTTACGAAGGTGTGTTCGGTAGTTCTTGGCAGGTAGGCGGCTGCCGTTGCAACCTTTCGGGATAATGTTGTAGCGTTCCGCTCGCCCAAAATGGGACGCACAGCCTATTCACGACCTGACTAGAAAAAAAAAAGCAGGCCTCTATTGGATCCCGTTGCAATTTGGGGAGGGTAAGCACCAAGTGCTCTCTACCGCCAGCGCTGCTGCTCAGGAGTTATATTTACACAAATTCCGTGAGCTTGCCTATCAGCAGCGTAGGATATTTCGGGTAGACCGCGGCAACTGTGGCGATAGCTACCTAAGGCACCGAGGAGGACCATGTGGTAAGGCGCAAACTTGTAAGAGCGCATCACTTCACTGATTTTTATTGACAATGAAAACATCAAACAGAGCTGCGTTATTCTCCAGAGAAAAGACGATCAGCAAGAAGGTCCTTCTACTTAAACTCGCTCCTTCATAGGTGGGGGGCGAAAAGTGGTAGGTGCCAAGATGATGACGCTCCACAGAGGAAACAGGAGGTGGAATCTTAACGGACAAGCAACAGAGCAGCCAAGTCAAGTAAAACTTCCCGCGGAAAAGAGGAGTCCAACAAGAAACGCTCACCTTCACGCCAATTCATGGGCCTGCTACGTTACAACACGTGAGCTTCTCAGCTCCTTAATTCTCTGTAGTAGCCCACCCAGCTCTACTGAAGGCCTGTACTGCAAAATGTGATGAAGACATCGTACAACCCGTACCACATTGCTGTAGATACCACTAGACACAACAGACGGAGCACATAGAAGGAACTGCAATAGGTCTTAGCGGAAAAGGGCATCCCCAAGACGATGCCAGCAGCAAATTCCCACGAACGCACTCTTAAAGAAACTGTAATAACTACCGGCAACATAAGCAGCTAGGGGACTGAGGGGCGCCGCCGCGACCTCGAAGGTTGACTCTAGCCAGAGAGCAAACTTATCGTTTGAGGGACGTAAGCCGTTCGTGATCTAATCAATAAGCAGGGTAAGCGACCTATGCTACTAGTTCTCGCCAAAATAGCCAAAGCCTCTAACTCTCCACACCAACCACCTGATAGCTTGCGCGGGCCTAAAGCAATGCGTCATTTCATCGAGGATGTTGCCTGGCGAACTGTGGCCACACAAGAAGCTCACTTTGGATACATATGCACGCTTTTGTTATCACGCTATTTTGTCGGTCTGTTCAAGTCAACGGCCACGCGCAAGGAGAGGGACCTAGCTCTTCTCTAAATGTAAGAACCGCAGCTATACAGTAAGTGGCGATTGATTGAACGGTATCCACCTTTTAGACTGCAGCATTGAACGCTGTTACCTTGGCCAATCAAACTGTTTTGGCCCAGTAGTTAAGTGCCCTTGGGTATGGTCACCCATACCCAAGGGCACTTAACTACTGAAGTACGTAATATGTCGGCATACTCCTCAAATACTGCAAGGCGATGAAAACATTGAACCTCCTAATGCTGCACTCCCGCTAGTCTCTCTACATTGTGCAACAAGATTGCACTTTCCCCACAAGTCGGATGAGCCTAGCACCAAAAGGTGTGATACGCAGCACCACAGTGTTGCGCATAAAAGCCCTCTAGAAGGATAAAATGCACTTCAAAATTCTCCATATGAGGGAACTCGGTATTTATAACAGAGCAGGCTCAGATTGCTCTGCATGTAGGCCAGCCGCTGAAGCTGACAGCTTCACTGATACTGTCAGCATCCGTCTACAAAAGCCTTTTGTCCAGAAAAAACAAGGCCTTCTGCCTTTAATGCATGTTTTTGCGTCGTTTCTGAATTGAGACAATAATGCACCTTTTGTAACGTGTATGTAAAACTATGCTGGAGCCGAGCTGGGCTTTGCAGTCTGCAACTTGAAGCTATCCCAAGGATCTCCCTTTTTCTAGTTTTATATGCTCTGGAACAGAGTGAAATAAACTTTGTGAGCTCTGACATCTGTAACATTGCGCTCAACAGAGTCCACTTGTAATGCGCGTATGCAACACGAGAGCAATGTGCGAACAAGAAGAAACGCCTTGCGGTATTTCCAGCTTACGAGTGGTCAGTTGCGCACGGCAGACGATTGTTCCTGCTACTATTGCAGCAGACCACCAAGAAAGAGCGCTCCTTCACAGAATGACCCTCTTGAGACACATGCTGCAGAACCCGCACCGCAGTTAAACTGTATGAAGGGCACCGTCCGGTTGAAGCAAGAGGTGGATCGCCTACGGGATCACGTGGTGCAAATGAATCTGACAAAACAGGCTCCAGCCACCGTGTAGCCAGTCGTACGCGAGGAAGGTAACGATGCGGGAGTCTTTTTTAGGTTAGTTGAAAAGGTAGTTACGAAACTAGGCCTGAGCCATTTCTTTTGGGGAGACATGCTACTGAGGTGTTTTTGAGATAATCTAATGCAATTGATATAGTTCGCGAGCGGACTCACTGCTGCTCATAGCTAGCTGGCTCTCATGGCGAGTTGGCTCTATCTCTTGCCTAACTGATCTGACGTAATACTAATATTGCAGTACATCATGTTGTTTCCACCGGATAGGTCAATATAGGCACACTAGCGGCTCACTGGGGAGCCATTCTAGTGCCTGTGCACTACGCTTGTAGTCTCCAGACAGTGCATTCCGGCCCGCAGCTAGCCAGCCCGGTTGGCTAGCTGGTGATTGATGAGCAATCAGAAAGCAGGACGAGACGTTTCTTACAAATAACCAATTATGGCAAATTATTAGAAATGCAGCATTTTTAAACTAGAAGCGTCTATAAATACCCTAAGATTGGGGCAGGCGCTAACGCCGGCACCGGCGCGGGGCACTGCCCTAACCGGGCCACGAAGGCAATAACTGAGGGTGCGACATTTAGAAAAATTGGATCGAGAACTTGAAAGATGACTGCTTTTATTAATGATTCGGTGCTGTTTATGGGAAATGTGTCGCATGTATATGATTTGTCAGAAGGACGCCCTATTCGTGGGCCAGGTAGTAACATAGTAGCAGCAGAGAACGCTGTACACTACAATACTTAACCTATCAGAAGGAGACGGGTGCTGATTTAACGGACTGGACAGGCTCAGGACAAGACGAGCTCCAGCTTTTTGCAATTCGAATTGCTCGGCACTTATCCGCCGAGTCGTAGCAAAGTGATCGCAGAGGGCACAACAAGTGTACTTCCCCAACACTGCGAAGATACTGGGATACCGGGTAGACCTGCGAACAGCTGAGCTAGTGGACCACTGGCTAAATGTGCCACTTCAGCTGTACAAGGCTCCAACCATAGTCTCTTCTGACGATTTCAATGACTCGAGAGACCAAGCATCAGAATCCGCAGCCCTGGAAGGCCCATAGATGGCTAAAGTACACGCATGAAAGAAGCGACGGAATGATTTGGTGATACAATGAGATGGGGACCCTACCAGAGTCGAAGGAGGCCCCAGGATGGCTGGTGAGAGAAAACCATGGAAGACAATGGCCGTCCAAAAGCAGCCAGGCAGGCGGAGTGCTTTGAGGGGAGGCCTGGCGAATGTTTTTCGCCCACACAGCCAGAGCCTTAACCGGCTTGGACAAACCTGAAAACGATTTGGAAAGGATAGCCACTACACTGGAAATCGCGGTTCTCCGCCTCATAACAGACAAAGGCACAAAAAAGAGGCAAGGAAGCAAGGGCTACTCCCAGACCCCGCGAGAGGATGCAGTAGCAGCAGATTTAAAACAACCAACCCTATGATCCATGGGAGACGAGTATTCTACGCGAAAACGGCATGGAAAGGGGCGAATGTATGCTATAGCCTTATGCCAAACGCCACCGAAGTTCACCTTAGCTGGAATCACAGGTGTTTGGAACAAGAGAATATTGACAGTCATTCCTTACGTACTGAAAAAATCGAAGGTGTGTGTTAAGGAAACGAAACAGGGCCCAGAAAAGGGACAGGTATCTACTGAAATTACCAACAGCATGAGGTACAGCTTCCGATAAAAAAATACTTTAACACTTCAATATTTTAATAGTGAAAAAGTGGAAGCCACTCGGAAGTGGTGACGAGAGGAGCTTGATACTCAGGCAATGACTGAGTGCCACAGCTCACTGTGTACTGTGGGCATGGCAGCAATGCTTCTTTCGGGGTTACTCAGGCATAGCTGTGAAGGGGTGCTTGACACCGTAGCGCCGCGTAGCTTCATTAGCCTGCCCGGCACTGAGCAGCTGGGTCCATGGCTAGGTCCACGGATAGGTCATTTGCACAGGCTTTTCTGTTTCATTGCAGCCAAAAGACAGCAATTGCACATCGGCCCCTTGGTTCTCGGGGCTCAGTATATAGTGCGGAAGCAAATGCGTGTGGGGACGTTCTCTAATGCCACCTGTACTATAGGGGATTTTCCTACGGCTAAAGCGACTGACCTGGCAGAATTTTGCCCAGTACCTCCAGAATGGTAAACTACAAACTTCGTCACTGGCCGACGATGTGAGCTACCAAACAAAACGAACGGTTAAGAGGAGCAGCGTCAGAAGGCGCAAATCCGAACCCCTGCAGAGCAACCCTGCAGAGCAACGGCATGGCATGTTAGCACAACAACTGCCCAGGGGATCGACAACACAGTGAAGCAACTACACTGTGCCTACCAAGGAGCTACTGCTTTAGTAGCAGGAAAACACTTCGTCTCTAAGGCGAGGAGTACCGGGACATATTTTACCGACCTTGGATAAGTGAGCGACCATCCACGTATATGACAGGTTAAAACAAAACCCTGCTATGAGCCGCCGCCAAGCATCACATCTGTAAGCTTGCTGCATAAATTGGAGATTTGCTACGAACCTCCCCTCGATGGGGAACAGACGTTCATTACCTGTCGCGGAGTACTGCCACTCTCAATTATACTCAGTTTGACTAGCGGCTACGGTAAGACAATTCCCAGAGGGTAACTCCTCATATAGTTTAGGTTTCTAAGAACACAGACGATCATCATGTCCTAGTACCACCGGGCAAGCTGCCTAACAAGGCCGCCATAGGACCTGCGGCATTTGCACAATCAGGAAATAACAAAGCTGCCACTTGATGCACTGGCTAGCCTGGCTTCTTCTCTTATCTAGGCCCAGAACATCATGTGTGACACGTACAATGATGAATTTGGCGAGTGGAAAATTGCACATGGTGATACTTTGTCAAGCATTAGGTGCGCTTACGACCGAACATGAGTTGCCTATGACCCCCAGATAAACTAATTTGAAGGAGGTGAGAGGTGCTAGTCGTTCGTTTATCCTCGTTCCTACCAGATTCGAGAGACCAAGACCGTTGGGTGAAAGACTGTTTTGTGAACAGTTGTGCACTTAACTGGAGTCCACGACTATATCCTTAGGCATCAAGGCCAAGGTGGCAACCTTCCATGCTAACATAAATACTTATCTCGAATCTATGTTATGACAAGAAGATAAAGCGTACCTTGACGAAGGGCTGATTCACAGTTCGACCGTGCTTACTCAAACTGAAGTTCTCCGATAAATTCTCAGCATCATTCTTAAACATCAGTTCTACCCTAAGTTCTGGAAATGCAGATATCCTGAGCACGACCCTACCTATATCGGCTACACCATTAGCACCGAGGGTGTAAAGCCTGCCATCAAAATGCCGCAGGCCATTCGTAGGTGGTCAGAAGTGTTGGTTAGTGAGACACAAGCTGTAGTGCGTAACAATACAATGCTGCAACAGTACAACCTCCTATGGCTGTAACAGTTATTATTCTACACATAAAGCATTATTAGCGATACTATAGCTAGAAAAACCTGGTCCTTGCCGCAGGCTTAGCCTAGGGTTTTCGGGCAGGAAGGCCACGGGTTGCGGGTAGCTATGTCGCCGGCGCAGCGTGCAGGGACACCAGCATACGGGCGGACACCGAAGACTTCGGGAAGGCGAAAGCAGAAGTGTATTTCAATCTTCTTGCATTTTAGGGTCTATTTAGGCTTCTCCATCCTATTGGAATTGTAAGTACCTATGCAGCGAGAAGGGAAACCATCAAAAAGTCAGGCGAGGCCGCTCGCACTACATAAGACAAACCGTTCTTCCGTCTTGTCAACTTTTACCGAATCTTCATAGACGCCGACTACGCCGGCATCGCCTGAGCTCTTACAACTTTTACTCGCAAGAACATCTCTTTTCACTGGGTAGAGCTTCATAAGCAAGCCGCACACCTTGAGCAGCGTTTGAATGACTTCACGACTCCGCAAGTTTTCGAATCCACAACTCGGCAAAGAAATCTAACTACCAAGCGGTGCGTCCGCGCAGAGGCTTCGATGCTTGGAGATGCGTAAGAGCTTGGCGATCTGTATGAGCTATAACTTTGGTGACACGGAGCAAATGAGACCACTTGTCTAGGCCCGTGACCAACGCCAAGAGTTCTTGATCGTAGATCGACTATGTCTGTTGTGTGGGGTTCATAACTTAGCTGAGGAAATCGATGGGCTTGCCTTCTTGTTCTAGAACCGCTCCGATCGCATAACCAGAGGCATCCGTGTACAACTCGAAGGGCTTCGTGGTGTCAGGGGCTTGTAATGTAGTGAAGTCGATTAGCGCTGTTTGAGCTGCCGCACCGCTTGCGTGTGAAGCTCTGTCCACTTGAAACTAACGTCTTTACGCGTAATTTCAACCAGCG
>NW_013652697.1:0-4423 GCF_000499385.1 Eimeria necatrix
ACTGGCAATTGCTGGAGTACTAAAACATAATGCGTTCCACATCTGTCCAAAGTGAGGCTCACGCCCGCCAAATAAACTCCGTTTGAGGTAGCCACAGGAGATACGAATTTCGTTGCCTTTTAGCGTGCTAATGCATGAATATAATAATGCTGAACGTTGGCAAGAATGCCTCATGACCCGCCGCCACCCCTAGCGCAACGCACCGATTTCTATGTGCAGTCCCAGGACACCTGTGGCTCAACGTCATCTTGCGCAAACAGGATATTATGAATACACGCTCCGCAGCCGCACGCACTAGCTGTAGGCATCGCGCGAAAACCTAGCGAGCAAACTATAGTCATATGTTTATTGTCACAAGCTGGTCACAAGCAAAAGTGCCGGACTCTAGACACGCAACCAGCAATATCACTTGCGCTGCAAAGCAAAAAAAGCCGAAACAACTGCTATGATCTGCCACTCTATTTTCGTTTCCTTTACGCTTTAAGGTGCGTCGTGTGTCGCATGGGTTTCGTGTAGTGGTGGGTGGCGACGGTGTCATGATGTGACTGGGGATATACGTGAAACGCAAGGTTAGATGCGCCGTGGGTGCAATTTGCCCCAGGCATAATTCCATGCTGTTCCACACTAATCTAACAGCAAGCAAAAAGATATCTAACTTTTCAGGCATGCAGCCAGCAATGCCACATGCAGCCAGCAATGCCACTCATGCAACAGAGCAAATAAGCCGAAGCATCGCAGTCTCAAACTGCGAACCGCGCACCCAAAGCCCGAAACAACACGATACTAGACGGTGAGATAAAAGCAAAGGAAATGCGAAATTCCACGCAGCACACAGCGTACCCAAAGCACATCACCACCCACCGCTGCCACAGTACTACACTGACCCCTATATGCACTTTGCGTTCCAATCTACGCGGCACCGTGCAATTTGCCCCAGGCATAATTCCATGCTGTTCCACACTAATCTAACAGCAAGCAAAAAGATATCTAACTTTTCAGGCATGCAGCCAGCAATGCCACTCATGCAACAGAGCAAATAAGCCGAAGCATCGCAGTCTCAAACTGCGAACCGCGCACCCAAAGCGTATCGCGTGTTAGTTCACACACTGTACTGACTTGACTGCTCATTTCGCTGTGATTATTGCAGTTCTTCGAAACAATCACGGCATCCCTTGACCGGGAGCGCCCAAAGCATCCGCTATATTCCAAGCAAAAAGGATATTAGAAAGGTTGCTGCACGAGCATCCCGCTGCTGCTGCTGCTGCTGCTGCTGCTGCTGCGTCAGCAGAGTCTCGGGAGCCACGTGCTTCCAGTTCACGTCGGTACAGCAGAGAAGCAAGAATACGTGAGAGACATCCCAGTGAACTTCTGAATCCTCCCAAGCTTGCTTGGCACAGCTGCAGCAGGCAGACGGAAACAAGAAGCACACTAGCAATAAAAACGGGATCTTCACTCACTGAGCAGTTCTCGCTTCTCCAGTTCAACTTACAACCTGTGAGCGCCTTTAAAAATCATACTTCTAAACCACATTCCACGACGAGTTATGTAATAATGTTCATCGTCTCGACAAACTCAAAATCCGCCGGTGCTAAAAGAGAGCCGCGGCAGGCTCTTCGAGGAGAAGTGCTTCTTTGGCATCCTGAAGACTTTTTCAACGGGGTCCATTTGGCTAGAACCCAGTCATCACAGTTGGACAGCGCTGAAGAAGCAACGATTCATGCAACCTCCGTTCGCCTTCTAAACAATCGGTGCTTCCGCACGTATTACAGGGGCCACTGTGTCCATTGATAATATCCCTAAACTTCCCATGCTTCAAATCCCACTCTGTTTTCAGACTCATTCTCTAGCCTCCGCTGCTCCAGGAGGTAAACACCAGTCCTTCCACGGACTCATGTGTATTCAGCGGCTGCCAAACGCGTGCATATTTTTGTCTGTTCAACCATAAAATACTGTCCAACAAAAGGACCCAAGGGCCAGCGACTAACACTTCGTCTACGAACGCGTAGATAATATGTGGGATCGGGTGCGTTCCAGAACTCCCAATCGCAAGACGTCGTCCTTACGAAATATAACAGGTCCAACTGTCTGAAACGTCCAGAGTGGCGAAACAGGAGTATGTCACGAGAATCACAGGCTGTCGTAGTGCAAGGGACCGCCTATGCGTTGTGTCAGTTGGTTGGAAGGAAGCGGAATTTAGTCATGCCTGCATGTCATGCACATTCTGTGTAGAGCAATAACTGTGAAAAACACGACACACAATAATCAGAACGAGGCATAGCAGATCCTGTTGCTGACGTTCAACTCTCCATACAGGCAATGTACTCACTGCTAACTCCAAACTATTTTTTTGCATTGCTGAACTTCTGGCTGTCACGCGTGTTAGCACACGCTTGACGGCCCTAGACAGCGCTTGTATGTTGTGTGCATAGCTGGCATCTTCGCATTACACTTATGCTCGGCAGTTTCGCCGCCGTATGCCGTCTACGCGCAGATACAGGATATTCCCCCATGTCCCTCGTTTAAAAAGTACCCCCCAAATCTCACCTTTAATATAGGCAACCACGGATGTTCCCAGTTGGAAACTCCAAACGCCTTCCCATGAGATTCAGTACAGCAACCACACGCAAACCGTGCCGTCTCCCCATGATGGTACTTCTGCAGAGGCATGAATCCGAATCCACGTACTTCCTGTGCATGACATTTCGAAAACGCTAGACCTTCGCTGCTATTAAGCATTAGAAGAAAGACCTTGAAAACAGAATGCTACAAACTCGCGCTGAAAAAAAAGACGTGGGCACCGTGAAGCCTTTGTCGCCCACTTTAGAATTCCCATCACCTAAAAACTGAGGCCGCATATAAGCCAGCACAAAGTTGAGATGGCCTGCTCCACAAATCGTGGATTCTAGCGGAAAACCTCGGCATGAAGGCGATCAATGGAAAAACACGGGCTCGAACTCCCGGTCAAAGGCCACCTGTAAGTCTCAAATGCCCAACTATACCTGCCTCATCAGCGTAACGCACAACTAAATGAGCGGCAAATCGATGGCGTTGCACCAGTAGGCATCGCTGGAAAAGAGCCAAGACGCACAGATTTTCAGCGGCAAGTGCCATCTATTGCTCTAAGCGACAAATGTGATGGCGAACCCGCACCACCTGGAGCCAATCAAATTTATTTGCATTGCCCTAGCAGACCTGACAGAAGAAACTTTCGACAGAAAGCGGGAGAAAGCGCTAGCAGTATTCCCAATGGCACTCCTGCGCAAGCGTCACTCACGTACTAACGAGCAAACGCCAACTCCTCTTTTCGGCTACAATATCGCAGGCAGAAGAATTTGTAACCACCTGCACACAAAACGTGCAGGTACTTCATCATTAGCTTATGAAAGACACAATCTGCGCAACACTGTCTACTGCGTAAACACATCTACATCTGCAGTCCGCAACACTCCACTGTCGTCATCCGCCATATCAGCTGCCTTCACCTTCATCCAGACGCCTCAGTAAAACCAAGACAACTAATACAATATCCAGAAAAAATGCGCAAGCGGGGTCCGAAAGCTCCATCTCGACACGCAAAGGCTGCATGCCAGCAGAAGCAGTAGAACGCTCACCTTAACTTGTGAACTGCAGTCACGCAGCCAGTTGCTCTATCCATTGGTACTACCGCTTTGTATCTGCACCATACATACGAACATGTCCGACAAAGCAGTAAATCAAACGCCAAAGACTCGGCAACTTCTCCACAAGCACAAATACGAGCTAAAGTTCGTTTTGTGTCACCTCAACTCCGACAGGTTGAAACAAAACGATGCATCCACGAATGACATACCCTCGCAGTCAGCCATACACGCATGTGATTGAACATTCCCTTCGCCTCATCCGTAACACGCATTCTGCGCTACTGACATCCTGCTCCGTCGGGATCACGTCCAATAAATGAACGTCATTCTGTCTTACCATGCACAGAAGAACACAAAACAAGCGACTATCATTTGTGTGCATCTCCTTCCGATTTTTTATGCCTGCAACAGGATTTCGCCGTTTGCATGCAACATGCAGTTCGCAGCACCCTGCTTCATGACTCGTGCCGCACTCACGTGGTTGCGTGCTGGAGTATGCACGGACAGAATTGCGCAGCACCCTCCGAAATTCCACCTGGCTTCGAGCAGATGAGACACAATTGGCTGCCAAACTCGACCAGGCAATGGCGCGAGCACCAAAGGGATGCACCGACTTCCGTAGGCTTTACTCCTGCCTTGTGTGCTGCATGCATCAAACCTAGCTCATGTGCTAAAGAAGTTGACCTCCTCGTGCAGTCCCCGGTCTGTGAAGTCTATCAAGACAATCTGTAAGCTGCAAGATATCCTATCGGTAGCTCTACATAAGAAACTGTCACGGAGGCGTCTGAAATGTCAGCATTGAA
>NW_013652698.1:0-4407 GCF_000499385.1 Eimeria necatrix
TAGAGAAAGCTATCGAGAATGATTTGAACTGAGAAGCTGGCGGTTGTGTCTTGCTGGGGGTCTGTGGGCGAGTCATGTCCCCTAGGAGCTGTGCGTTTTGGTAGATCTCGAGGCAGCAGGCCCTGTGCAATGCGCTGGTTTTCTGTATGGTTTGTCGCGCGCCTGCGGAAGCATTTGGGCGCGTGAGGGCAGGGCAGGAAAATCAGCAGCAGCCCCTGACGCGAAGGTGGTACAAGAGACGCACTAGGTGCAGGAGGACTTCGACGTGCATCGGTGGCTTGAGAGCAAGCGCGCAAAACTAGAGTTTCCGACGCGTTCCGATTGTCGCACACGTTGGACTCTTCCGTGGACGATGTTTGCAATTCGCTGCGTTGCGTTGCTCACAAGTGCCCCTGGGTGATTCGTTTGAATTGATTGGCGGTCTCCCTACACCGACACGCCGACGCCAAGTACATGTTTGTGACGCCTGGTGCTTTGTGCAGCTTTGAGCCAAACTGTCTATGTTGCAATGCTGGGAATGCAATAAACTGGAAGCTGTTCAGGCACTTATGTTTTGGCGAAGAGTGTACGTGGTGCGATGTACAGTGAGCGTACAGGGAAGGTCCGTGCAGGGAGGCGTGCGTCCACGACTGTTGTGATTGAGTTATATTTGTGCTGCTTGCCTGCAAATAGGCTTTTTATATAGTGTTTGTGTTGCTCTCCAGTAACTCAATATCTTGATTGTAAGCAGCCGTTGATCCGCGATGCCTGTGATTGTGTGCGGATGCAGTGTTCAAGGGGGTCCTGCGGTGCATTTAAAGGCTTCAGTTGCCGCAGAGAGTGCGTTGATTTTAGCAAGCGTTTGCGCTAACTTCTTCCAAATTTTGAATTTGCCATTCTGTCTTGGAGACATGCTCGCATTAATGCATGTGGTGCAGTTAATGTGGACGTTCGACAGTTTGGAGTGAATGGTATCGGGGATGATTTTAATTGAGATGTTGGCGGCCGTGTCTTGCTGTGGGTCTTTTTTCACGTCAGATAGTCTAAGAGCTGTTCGTCTCGTGTGCAGTGTTGTTGGGAATTCAATGGTCTGGAAATAGGCACATGCTGATATGGCTTTGCGAATTTTGTATATTACCCTGTACATGGTGTACAATTTATTGCGCTCTGCCATCTTTTACTGTGTCACCGTATTTGCTTTGGTATTGTAGCGTGTTGTGCTTTTGTTTTGTGGCGGTCATATTTGTTTTGCAAGTAACTGTTTCGTTTGTAGAACCTCCAATAGAATTACGTTCCGACTGGAGGCGCACATTCTGCATTGGCGACCTGGTGGTGAACCTCACAGAAAGTGTGTCGACCTGGACGTGCTGACAGTTTTGTTTAGCGGGAACAATAACTGATGTATATAACCGCTTGGTATGCATGTTGTGACCCTTGCGAAGATATGCATTAGATTTAGAGGTGCGTGCGACTTTTTCACATGTAACGGATGTAGCCCATCAACTGTACTGTACGCTGTTTGCTGTTCCTTTAATGAGTGGCTCGCTTGAGATCAGAAGCTTCCTGGAAAAATATATCTGCGTGAAAAATCAGATAAAACAGGCAGGCAACAAAGGGCATTTATATGTTTTTGTTAAGCACGCAGAAGGGAACGTGATAGACAGAGTCTAGGGTGTCTTGAAACTGTTGTGGGCCGTGGTCTGCATTTTGCTGGTTATCAGTTATGCCACCCTATGCAGCCTTTCGGCTGTACAATGTTTTCTGTAGTTTTATGTGGTACGCGAAGCTGCCTTCTCTGCTTCGTCATTATCTTTTCACGTAAAAGCACGATTGTACTCGTTGATGGGTAATTCTGCGGAGAAGCATGCCGATTAATATTCTGATAGAGAGGCGCATGATTCTTGACTACTGTATCAGTGCGAAAGTTGACTAGAGACATACAACACATTTTTACGCATCGCATTTGCGTCGGAAAATATTATGAGGCCAGATCCTCCAGCGACTCCACGCTTTAAGCACTGATTTGCTAGGGCTGCGGCTCCCCATGGATATTCGCGCTTAGCGCACATCACTGATTATTTAGATTGGGATTTACAGAGGGACCCAAAGGAAACTAAATTATCTACGACGGAAAGCTGGCTGCGTGAATGCGGAGCTGAATCTCAACATTTTCCCGTGTGGAAACAAGCAAAGCCTCGAATGATACCACAGAAGTTTCTTTTAGTCTCGTGCTTTGTTGAAAACAAGAAGATTAATGAACGAAAGCACTGCCATTTCAGAGCACCGAGCTTCTGTAGTTGTTGACGCAAGCTGGTTTAGCGGAAAATACGCGCCACACAGTTCCCCCCACACCGCATGTTTCTTTAATTGAGACGCCCTATCCGTGCTTGCCCTGCTGTATTTGTTCCAGAAGACAATTAACGTTGCGCTGGCGTCCAAAGGGAGCGTGCATTCTCTATGGAAGCAGCTCCGAAAAATGTCCGCGCTTGATGCCATACATGGATGTAGCGAATAAACATCTTAATGTCGAATGGTCAAACATTTGAGTGTTGATCGCCAGTTTAGGGATTTCATCTTGCCCGACTTCGCGTAACGTATGCTGCTGTCAAGGCAAGAATAACCCGTCAGCAGACTGCTGCGGCAGACACTTGCGGTCCTTCTATTTGTATTTCAAATGCTGGCTTTCCAAGAACTGGCGACTGAAATGGTTTGTTGGACTATTGCCTGCTGATGCTTTTACTTAGGGAAAGGCTGCGTTGCAACCCTATAAAATGACAAACGGATTATGAGTACAGTTCTAGTCAGAGTCTGGCAAAACAAAATTGTTCTCGGTTGGCCCTGGAAGACGGTTGCATACGTGCTAAAAGCAATCAATTGCAAAGTAACTTGGATTAAGCGTTTGATGATGATTCTGTCATACTCTTCAGCATTTAAGAGTTGAACGGGCCTTCGATTTTTCTTGTTCCAGGGAATCAGATTATTCTCGCCCCAGTAACACAAAATTGCAGTAGGCCTACGCTGAAGACTGAGACGCCTGTAAACTGCTATTCGGCTTTCTGGTTGTCTTTCAAGGTCTTCAGGCATCACTATACCTACAGAAGAATGTTTTGGGCTTCAAAGCATGACAGCACATGCGCATTTGAGTCTCCTTGGTACTGGATGTTCTATGTAATGCGGCAATTGGTGGCGCCGCCCAGACCTGTATTCCAAAAGAGATGCATGTCAGTGCCTGGCGAAATTCAGCTGGTCAAGACTCACCATGGACGTATTTGTATCCCCAGGAGATGAAACAGCTTGTGTTCTGTCCTTCGTAGGAACGTGATCTTTTAGACATTGCACTTCCGAGTGCTTTCAGTCTTAGTTAGCTTATACGTCAGTGATAACGGCCGGAAGCTTTCCCTGTTCTCCCATTGAACATTTGCTCTTCATCGCACGAGTTTCTGTTTGGATGTAATATCTGATTGACTAGATCGATGCTTGAAGCCATTACACAAGCCGATGAAGTGAAGGCGCCTATAACGGAGAAAAGCTGGTGAGTGAAGAATGGAAGAATTTGTGATGGTTTGTAAAACGTTTCCATACCAGAAGTTCCAACATCCTGCGCTCTACCTCGTCATGTAATAGGGCTTCCGCGCAGAAAAACGTCGAGAAAACACGTATCTGCTGAGGCGAGTGCTGTTTGTTGTTTCGTTGGATTTTTTCAAAGCAGCTTGCCTGCGACAGCCGGGCAAAAAATACGTCGAAAAACCATATATCTTCTAGGGCGAGGGTTGGCTTTTGCATTGTCTCTCTTTGTAAAGTAGCTTGTTGCGACAGCACCTGTTGCGCAGCACAATACTATGCTTGACACTTTTTCTCAGTGCGTGGAGAATTTTCGCAGCAAGGCGCAGGGTAACGGTTTGATCAGGCGGTGCCGTGGGGTTGCATGCGCGAAATAGACTAGACCCCGGACGTCTAGAGCTGCGCGTAGACGGTTTCTGACGGTATCCTGTTGATGCATGTTAATGAATACAGCCTGTCTAGTGGATGGACGCATCACCGCCTCCTCTGAACTCCTAGGCGCAGACATGAATAAATACGCCAGACTGGATTGCAGAGCGTGAAACGTCAGCTTCCAAATGAATCACAGGATTCACGCCATTGCGTTCCTGCTTGTCCGCTGAATGATGCGTACGGAATAAGCCTAAACTAGGGGAACAAGATTTCTGTCTGTCACTGTGGAGCTGTACCCTGCCGCGTGTTGTGCGGTGACCGCTCTAGCTGACACGACTTCATGCGGACAAAGACATAATTCAATACTTGGCATCATCGGTTTGTCTACAAGCAGCCCGAAGACGTTTGCAGCTAAGCTCTGGCCAGAGCTAAAGCATTTTGTGTCCTGTCGGTCGTAGTGAAGCGATTCCTTTGGTATTGCTTTGTACAGTGCTT
>NW_013652699.1:0-3454 GCF_000499385.1 Eimeria necatrix
CGGTAGCTGGGGGGTGGATGGGTGGCTAGCTGGGGGTAGCTAGCTAGCTAGCTAGCTAGCTGGGTGGCTGGGTGGGCGGCTGGGTGGCTAGCTAGCTAGCTAGATAGCTGGGTGGGTGGCTGGGTGGGTAGCTGGGCTAGCTAGGTAGCTAGCTGTCTGGTCGGACTACACGAATGGCTGGTTAACTAGCTAGCTAGCTAGCTAGCTAGCTAGCTAGCTAGCTGGCTAGCTTGCCAGGTTGGTAGCTGGCCTGACGTGGGTCTGACACGCTAGCCACAGCTACCCACAGCTACCCACAGCTACCCACAGCTACCCACAGCTAGCCACAACTACCCACAGCTAGCCACAGCCAGCCACAACTACCCACAGCCAGCCACAACTACCCACAGCTAGCCACAGCTAGCCACAGCCAGCCACAACTACCCACAGCTAGCCACAACTACCCACAGCTAGCCACAACTGCCCACAGCTAGCCACAGCTAGCTGTAGCTAGCCACAGCTAGCCACAACTATCCACAGCTATCCACAGCTAGCCACAGCTAGCTGTAGCTAGCTGTAGCTAGCCACAGCTAGCTGGGTGTTGGGGCGCTTGCGGGCGTGCAGCACATAACGTTTTTCGAGTTGATAAAAAGCAAAGCGCGGGGCAAGTCGGGGCCTTTGTTTCACTTCGGGGCTTTCGATGATGTTCGAGTTTTTTCGGACATTCGAAAAGAAAAAGAAGACTCGCATGCAGGAAAAGTGGTGGACAAAAAGTGGTTTGAAAGAAACAAACACATCTTCCCCGCCTCCAGATGGGAGGTCGTGAGCCAAACCCTAAACCCTAAACCCTAAACCCTAAACCCTCGCTCAATTTCCTTCGTTTTTCGCTCTTTTTTCGGCGTTTTTCCGAATTATAATCATTATTTTGCTATTTATTCGTTTATTTATTCTTTTGTTCTTTTATTCTTCTATTTATTTATTTATTTATTTATTTATTTATTTATTTATTTATTTATTTATTTATTTGTTTTCTTTTCAGTTCAACCCGGCGAAGATTTACGACACGTACACCATAAAGGGCGACGAGCGAATGTGGAAGGGCGTGGCGGACCACAGCAGCTTCGTGCCGCTGCCGTGAACTTTTTGCGGAAAGTTTGCGAAAATAAAACGAAATTAAATGCAATTTGGCGCAAATTGAAGACAAATAAGTCGCAAAAGAACAACCATTCAAAATCCTGCAAAAAAATGCAACAAAAACGAAAAAAAATGAACAAAAAACGCAAAAGTTGCATGCATTGTTGCATGCAAACTCAACAGGCCACTACTCCACACAGCCTGGCTCTGTGGGGCCCAAAAAAAGCCCCAAAGTAATGCATGCATGCATTAATGCATGCATGCAATGCATGCATTAATGCATGCATGCAATGCATGCATTAATGCATGCATAAATGCATGCATTAATGCATGCGTTAATGCATGCATGCGTGCGCAGAGTGTGGCCTAGAAAGGCATACAAGTGTGCCTGCGTGCAGTCTGGAGATGCATGCATGCAGTTTATTTATGCATGCATGCAGTTTAATTATGCATGCATGCTAACTAATGGGCTGCATGCATGCACGCATGCAGTCCATCACTGTTAATGCATGCATGCAGTCTGTCAATGCATGCATGCATGCATGCATGCCATTTATACACGCATGCATTCTATGGATGCATGCATGCATTCTATTGGTGCATGCATGCATTATAGCAGTGCATGCATTCTACCAATGCATGCAAGAGCGGGGCTTGCAAGAATGCATGCGTTTTATTAATGCATGCATTCGCCTTTTGCATGCACAGGGCATTTTGTTTAGTTTCTTTTTGGAGTTTTGGGGCTTTGTAGCGTCTCGAATTAAAACTTCTTTTCCTTTTTCGTTTGCAAAACTCTTGAGGGCTTTCTCTTCTCCTCCTGAATTGAGGGTTTAGGGTTTAGGGTTTAGGGTTTAGGGTTTAGGGTTTGGGGGAAAGCGAGAATTGCCCAGCTGAACAAACGCCTTTGCACAGAGAGGTAGGAGAGCGTTGAGGACTTAGAGACTAGGGTTTAGGGTTTAGGGTTTAGGGTTTAGGGCATTGGAGACAGTAGAACTTCTGTAAACAAAAAAAGATAATTCCATTATTTGAATTTGAAATACAAGAGAGGAAAAGCAGCAGAATTGCCACATGGACAGTTTTTGAAATTATTCATTTTTAGATTTAGAAATTAACATGAGTGACTCCTCAAAGAATTAAAAAAAAAGAATTAAATGAAAAGAATTAAAAGAAAAGAATTAAATGAATAAATTGCATGCGCTTTAATTGGATAATTTCCGGGGAAAATAATGGCCCCAAATTCAGGTGTACGTACACCCGGGAGCCGCTGCTGCGTGCATGCAGGGTGTGGGGCTGTGGACTAAAAGTCGTTTAATTCTTTTCATTTGAAGTTTGTTTGAGTTCCCTTTCAAATTGAATTGAAAGTTCTTACTAAATCTTCCATTAAACGCGCATTCTCCCACTTGTGGCGCCAGAAGAATAGCAGCAGCAGCAGCAGCAGCAGCAGCAGCAGCAGCAGCAGCGATCGTGGGACACGATCAGCTGGGGCTGCATGCCCCACGTTCGGAGTTTTTTGGAGTTTCAAAAGTTTGTAATTCTTTGAAATTTGGGAAGTTTGGGATTTGTAAAGGTCCATTTGGCGAAGACTAAGCGAATAAAAGCCCCAGCAGCACCCAGCAGCAGCAGCAGCAGCAGCAGCAGCAGCGCCGGCGCATGCACAGAAGCCGCTGCGCTGCAGTTCCCTTTAATCCTTCTTTAATTCCCTTTTATTTCTTTCTTTTCCTTTTTTCGAGATTTTGCAAAAGGGGAAAAGTGGAAAAGGAAGTTCGCGGAGTCCGGGCTGGGGCGCTGCGGTGTACAGACACCTCGCGCGGCGCTGGGAGCCGTTCTTCGTGAAATCTCGATGGTTTTGCGGTGGATTTCTTTCATTTTTCTTTTAAATTGATTTAATTCTTCTTTTCTCTTTTTTTGAACTCTGAAAAGCGTCAAAAAGATGAACGACGCGGCAGATCGGCACCCCCTCGCGTTGCGGACTTGCGAGGCGCCTTCTCTCCCGCGTCGGCGCCTCCTTCGTTTTCTCTCGGCCGCAGCAGCAGCAGCAGCATCTGCTGCTTCCGCGACTGGCGCTGCAGCAGCAGCAGCAGCAGCAGCAGCAGCTTCTGCCGCCGGGTCCGCCGCTGCAGCTGCAGCAGCAGCAGCAGCAGCAGCAGCAAGTTGCGCTGCTGCTTCTCCCTCCGCGTCCGCGGCGAAGCCCCCGCGGCGCCGCGGTGTACATACACCCGGGGCTCTCTTCCCCTTATTTGGGGTTTGTTTTGCTGCTGCTTTAAACCACTTTTGGCAGCAAGCAGCAATTGGATCTTTTCTTTCCCCCCCCCCCTCTTTCTTCTTTGCTGCAGCCCCCCCT
>NW_013652700.1:0-2500 GCF_000499385.1 Eimeria necatrix
AGAACAAAAAAATCCAAAAAAAAGACAAAAAAGGACCAAAAATTACCTAATTTGTTTGCCGCATCTGTCCACAATCCAATAGTGGCTATCAAAGGGACTTAAAACATCAAAAAAAAGCCAAAAAAAGAAATTAAAAAGCCAAAAAAAGAGAAATAATTACCCAGTTTCTTTGCCACATTTATTTATAATCCAATTGTCCATAAAAAGAACTAAAAAGAACAAAAAAATCCAAAAAAAAGACAAAAAAGGACCAAAAATTACCTAATTTGTTTGCCACATCTGTCCACAATCCAGTAGTGGGTATCAAAGGGGGCCTCCGCCCCCGCCCACTGCCTCAGAGCGGCCTTCCAGCTGCTGCTGCTGCTGCTGCTGCTGCTGCTGCTGCTGCTGCTGCTGCTGCTGCTGCTGCGGGCGTTTGCGAAGTGCAGCAGCCGCGCAGCTTTGCACGACTTTTCGTGCAAAGCTTCGAACTGCCCGATTTGCTGCCAACACTTTTCGTTCACTGCGTTGTGCAGCAGCAGCAGCTGCGGGGCCCACTGGGGCCCCACATGCTGCTGCTGCTGCTGCTGCTGCTGCTGCTGCGGGCGTTTGCGAAGTGCAGCAGCCGCGCAGCTTTGCACGACTTTTCGTGCAAAGCTTCGAACTGCCCGATTTGCTGCCAACACTTTTCGTTCACTGCGTTGTGCAGCAGCAGCAGCTGCGGGGCCCACTGGGGCCCCACACTGTGCCCTTTGCGCCCCAAGGCCTGCACGCAGCACCCGCTGGCTAGCTGGCTAGCTAGCTAGCTGGCTAGCTGGCTAGCTGGCTAGCTGGCTGGCTAGCTAGCACTTTTCGTTCACTGCGTTGTGCAGCAGCAGCAGCTGCGGGGCCCACTGGGGCCCCACACTGTGCCCTTTGCGCCCCAAGGCCTGCACGCAGCACCAGCTAGCTAGCTGGCTAGCTGGCTAGCTGGCTAGCTGGATGGCTAGCTGGCTAGCTGGATGGCTAGCTGGCTAGGGAGCTGGCTAGCTGGCTGGCTAGCTGGCTAGCTGGCTAGCTGGCTAGCTGGCTAGCTGGCCAGCTAGCTGGCCAGCTAGCTGGCTAGCTAGCTGGTTAGGGGGCTGGCTAGCTGGCTAGCTGGCTAGCTAGCTGGCTAGCTGGCTGGCTAGCTGGCTGGCTAGCTGGCTAGCTGGCTGGCTAGGGAGCTGGGCGCTCGTGTGTGGCTAGCTCGCGAGGGAACTTGCTAGCTAGCTGGCTGGCTGGCTAGCTGGCTAGCTAGGTTTCTTGATTGCTAAGCATGCAGACGCGTGGCTAGCTAGCTAGGCAGCTAGCCAGCTAGCTAGCTGGCTAGCTAGCTGGCTAGCTAGATGGCTAGCTAGATGGCTAGCTAGCTAGCTAGCTAGCCAGCTGCGCATGCAAAAGCCCAAAGCAGCTTCCTTTAACTGCTCTAAGAGCTTCACTTCCGCGGTTTCGCAGCTCTCCTAAACCCTTTTTCGTGGTTTTGCGGCGGTTTAGGGTTTGCGCAAGGGTTATTATTTATTCTATTTATTTATTTATTTATTTATTTATTTATTTATTTTATTTATTTATTTAATTTATTTATTTAATTTATTTATTTTTATTTATTGCTCTCTAGTTTTCCTTTATTTTTGATTTATGTATTATATGCGCTCCGCTGGTTACCTAAGGCACTCTTCTGCTGCTGCTGCTGCTGCTGCTGCTGCTGCTGCTGCTGCTGCTGCTGCTGCTAGTGCTGCATTTTTAATAGTGCATCTGCTGCTGGTACTTGAGTTCCTGCTGCTGCTGCTGCTGCTGCGGCTCTCCCTGCAAGTGCTACGCTACAACTGCTGCTGCTACTCGTGCTGCTGCTGCTGCTGCTGCTGCTGCTACTCGTGCTGCTGCTGCTGCTGCTGCTGCTGCTACTCGTGCTGCTGCTGCTGCTGCTGCTGAGCTCGCCTGCGTAATTTATTTCGCGGAATGGAGCTGCAGCTGCTGCTGCTGAGAAGCCCTCTGTGCTGCTGCAGGCAGCAAATAAATAAAAAGATTTAAAATTAAAAAAAGTTTTATTATTTTACAAATTAATTTAAATTAAAAATAATAAAATCGAAACAAACGCAGCCAGCAGCAGCAGCAGCAGCTGCTGCTGCAGCAGCAGCTGCCACTGCTGTGGCAGCGGCTCCAGCATGCACAGGGGGGCCCCCAGGGGGCCCCCTGCTATGGGGCCCCCGGCTGCTGCTGCTGCTGCTGCTGCTGCTGCTGCTGTGTGCAGCAGCAAAAGCAAGAATGAGTTTGCTGCAGCAGCAAAAAAGGAAAATAAAAAAGCAAATATGAATAAGCAGCTGCTGCTGGGGGCTGGGGTGTACACGCAGCTGCCCAGTGGCTTGTCTTTGAGTTTTGTTTTCAATTAAAATTAAAATTCGAAAATAAATACCATTAAACAGCATTTGCAGCAGAAGCAGCAGCAGAAACGTCAGCAGCAGCAGCAGCAGCAGCAGCAGCAGCAGCGTCGGCGGCAGCAGCG
>NW_013652701.1:0-3815 GCF_000499385.1 Eimeria necatrix
GCCCGCGGGGGCCTCAGGCGGGGATTTGGGGGGGGACCCGGCGGGGGCCCCGGGCGAGGGTTTTGAGGGGGCCTTTGGGGGGGCCCCCGAGGGGGGCCCTGGCGAAGATTTGGGGGAGGCCTTTGGGGGGGCCTCTGGGGGGCCCCCGGGAGAAGCACCAGGGGGGCCCTTCGGGGGGGCCCCTGAGGGGGCCTTGGGCGACGATTTCGAGGGACCACCGGAGGGGGCCCCTGGGGGGCCCCCGGGGGGGCCCCCTGGAGGGCCCCCTGGGGGGCCCCCTGGAGGGGCCTTTTTGGGGGCCCCAGGGGGGGCGTCGGAAGGCGACTTGGAGGGGGCCCCTGGGGGGGCCCCTGGAGACCCGCCGGGGGGCGGCTTGGGAGGGGCCCCTTCTAGAGGGGCCCCCGGGGGGGCCCCTGGGAAGCCCCCCAAGGGGGCCCCTGGGGGGGCCCCCCCGGGGGCCCCTGGGGGGGCCCCTGGGGGGGCCCCTGGGGGGGCCCCCACGGGGGCCTCCCAGTACTGCCAGGGGGGCCCCTCGGGGGCCCTCAAGAGATATATGGCGTTGACGAAGAGGCGGGAGAGCAGCAGGTGGCAGCAGCTGGAAACAGCAGCAGCACTGACGAAGTTCATGGGGGCAGGGGGGCCCCCCAGTACCCTGGGGAGTCCGGGGGGCCCCCGGGGGCCCCATCTGTGGGGCCCCTGGGCATCTATGCAATCTGTTAATAAGTATAAAAGGCCCCTAATGGTACTTGGCATTAAAGCGAAGTTCATGGAAGTCAGAGAGTCCACAAAGAGCTTCAAAGAAGGGTACAGCAGCTCCTCAGGGAAGTCCTCCCCTTGCTGCTGCTGCTGCTGCTGCTGCTGCTGCTGCTGCTGCTGCTGCTGCTGCTCGTCCATGGCGCGCTGCAGGGCCTGCAGCGGGGGCCCCAAAAGGGTAGTGAGCCACTGCACATCTGGGGGCCCCAAAAGGGTACTGGGGGGCCCCAAAAAGGAGTCAAAGAGGGGCCCCAAAAGGGAAGAAGCAGCAAGGAACATGGACTGCGGCAAGTGGCTCACGCACTCCAGCTCAAACTGCAGCAGCAGCAGCAGCAGCAGCAGCAGCAGCAGCAGCAACAGCGGCAGCAGCAGCAGCAGCAGCAACAGCAGCAACAGCGGCAGGAGCAGCAGCAGCAGCAGCAGCAGAACAAGGGAAAGGTCTTTGCTTCTTGCTGCTGGATATGGGGGCAGCGGAGGAGGGAATAAAGAACTAAACCCTAAACCCTAAACCCTAAACCCGAAAAGAGAAAAAAGAGACTGAAGAGACCCCGAGAAAGCAATTTAGATATCCAAGCAAAGAAACAAGCCGAGCGCAAACCCTAAACCCTAAACCCTAACCTCTGGGTCCCAAGCCCTAAACCCTAATTTGGAGTGGGACAAGTTTCACGCAGCACAGCGGACACCCGTAAACCCCAAACCCTAAACCCCAAACCCTAAACCCTAAACCCTAACCTCGATGAGCTTTTTGATGAAACCCTCGATGTCTCGCATGTAACATGCAAGGTAACAAACGTTCCTGACTAGATCCGGGAGTTCCTGTCTCCCAGCAGCCTGTCCACAAACCCTAAACCCTAAACCCTAAACCCTAAACCCCAAACCCTAAACCCTAAACCCTAAACTTCAAACCCTAAACCCTGCATAACTGTTCCAACCTCTGGCCCACTCTGCGCAGAAAAGGAGAGCGCGCGGGCGCCGTGGGGCTCTGCCTCGCTCCCAAAAGCTCGAACTAGGGTTTAGGGTTTAGGGTTTAGGGTTTAGGGTTTAGGGTTTAGGGTTGCCTTGAGAATGATGAGAATGGGCCTGAAGTCGAGGTCGGAGATAATGGCCCAAAGCTTCCGCGGCAGCTCTTTGGGCAAAATGTGAAGAGGGTCTAAAAGTCCTCGAAGATCATTTAAATCCATTTCTAATTCTCCATTTTGTCTCCTTTGCAATTTGCTGCTGCTGCTGCTGCCAGGCCTTCCTGCTGCTGCTGCTGCTGCTGCTGCTGCCGGCTCCGCACGCACCGTGTTCTCCCCTGCGCACGCAGCACACACACACCCACCAATCCAGCAGCAGCAGCAGCAGCAGCAGCAGCAGCAGGACTGGCAGCTGCAGATGCAAGAGCAGCAGCACTAAGGCCTTTCTCTCAGCAGCAGCAACAGCAACAGCAGCAGCAGCAGCAGCAGCGCCAGCGCATGCAGGGCTTCTGGGCAGCAGCCGCAGCAGCAACAGCAGCCGCAGCAGCAGCAGCAGCCGCAGCAGCAACAGGAGCCGCAGCAGCAACAGGAGCCGCAGCAGCAACAGCAGCAGCAGCAGCAGCAGCAGCAGCAGCAGCAGCAGCAGCAGCAGCAGCAGGAGGTACCTTGCTGCAGGATTTCCTGGCGAATCTGCTGCGTAGGGAGGTTTGCTGCTGCTGGCTCTTCGGGCAGCAGCAGCACGCGGGAAAGTGCATGCACTCGGGGCCCCGGTGCTGCATCATCTGCTGCTAGAAGGGCCCCCCAAGAGGGGGCCCCCGTTTCTTCATCTGAAATAAAAAATAATAAATAAATAAATAAATAAATAAATAAATGGTTTAATTTAATTAATTTGATTTAATTAATTGATTTAATTCAATTTAAAAAATTTAATTTGAAGTTCTGAGAAAAGAGATGCGCGGAAAAGGATGCAGCAAAAGGGTTTTGAGGTGCAACGCGAATAGCGAGTAGCGAGAACAATAAACCCTGAACCCTAAACCCTAAACCCTAAACCCTAAACCCTGGGCCCCGAATTTTAAGCTATAAGACCTCCGGAACAGACAAAAAGAGGCAAAAGAGAAAGATTGAAAAAAATTAAAAGAATTTAACAAAAGAAAAAACAAAAAGACAAAAAATAGAAAAAACAAAAGAAATAAAAAAGACACAAAACAATAAAATGATCCAGAGACAAAAAGATTTACAGAAGAGACAAAAGGGGAAAAGAAGAAAATATAAAAAAGGAAAAAAAAGAAAAGAGAAAGAAAAGGAAAGCAAATAAAAGGAAAAAGAAGAAAAACAAGGAAAAAAACGAAGAAGAAAACAAAAAAACGAAAAATAAAAAAGAAAAAGAATAAAAAAAGAGGAAAATAAAATAAAATAAAATAAAAATAAAAATAAAATAAAAATTCACCTGAAAGAGACAATTCGCTTTCGGAAGAATTTTCTTCTCCAATTTTAATTTCTTTTAGTTTCACCTTTTGGTTTTGCGTCTTCTCAATCCCAGTCAGAAAAACCCGCAGCTGCAACAAACCCTAAACCCTAAACCCTAAACCCTAAACCCTAAACCCTACCCTCCACGTGGGGTCCCACGCCGCCCCCGAACCCACCTCCAGACCCTCTCCAGAAAGCCAAACCGCCCTTACCCCCAGCCCCAACCCCCCCCAAACCCCAAACCCTAAACCCTAAACCCTAAACCCTAAACCCTAAACCCTAAACCCTCACGAGATCATCGTCAGCCACCCGCTCCGCAGTCAACTCCGGCAAAGAAAAGGCTGCAGTCGAAACCCTAAATTGGCCTTCGATGAAAAGCTTTTCCGTCGCCCAAGGCGGGAGGGTTTCGCGGCCCACTTCTATGCGCACTGCGCCCCCAAACAGGTCGGCCGCCTGCCCGCAAACCCTAAACCCTAAACCCTAAACCCTAAACCCTAAACCCTAAACCCTAAACCCGAAACCCGAAGCCCGAAGCGCGAAACCCGAGAGCCAACGGGGAGGGTTTCGCGGCCCACTTCTATGCGCACTGCGCCCCCAAACAGGTCGGCCGCCTGCCCGCAAACCCTAAACCCTAAACCC
>NW_013652702.1:0-2500 GCF_000499385.1 Eimeria necatrix
GGGTTTTGTGAATGCATGCGCGTGCCCTCCAAGTGCGTACACAACTCGACCCTGGCTTGAGATCTCTCTGAAGTGCTCGCGCATTTACTAAGTAGCGCAGAGGCTCCAGAATTGGCATTCGGGCACGTTGTCTGCGCGGACGCCTGCTTGCTGTAGGCGAACAGTAGACGCCATGCATTCCATAAACATTTGTCATTTCCTAAACTCCCGCACTTTGCGCCTAGTACGTTTGCCATGCTGAGATGTAATGCGCAGCTCACTACACAGACGGCGCGCTGTCCATTGTGAGCATGTGCTTTGCGAAGGTTCCACAATGCTGCATGGAGGTGCCACCTCAGCTGTAACGGATCCCACTGAGTAGCGCTGACATATATTTCATGGACGGCGTGGTAGAGCAATTGTTGATGAGTTGCTGAGTGGTGCGATGTACGATGTTGGCTTGCACTGTTGCCCAGTTGCTTTTGTATCTTCTATGTAGGCTTTGCCGAACAATGAAAACCTTAACGTCGCGGTTTACACCAGGTGCCCGAAAAGTCAAGACTATGCTCTGTGCAGAAAGTGAGAAATCAAAGAATCCAGGTCCCTCTCCGTGTCTTGCAAGCAATCAACATAGCATTTCATGTACCATAATTCTTGGTGATTTTCAGTGAGCACGTTTATGGAAGTCCGCGTTGAATATCACTGAAGCTGCGCATTGGGAGCAGCGCTGTGAGGACCAACAAAGCAATGCACTAAAACGCCTAGACAGCTGCCATTAACTGGCTCCACTCAGCAGCACTCACAGGGTAGCTTTCATGCATAGTATGGCAGGACGATTCTTGAGTCGGGTGATGCGTTGTCCGGTAATGCAGTGGCTTCAGCAACGCCATCGCAGCATTACCTCTGTTTGTGTGGGTACCTACCTTTTTTTGGGTCAGTCAGAAAATGAAGTTGAGGAGCTCAATCTGTTAAGACCCTGAGTGTGTTCCGAAGGTTTGCTGCAGTGCTTCCCAATGCATGTTTGCATCGGATGCCTACAACGAATTTTCCCAACTTTTTGTTTTGCATTGACCGTGCATCTAACATGTACTGTTTCTTTACTTCTGGAAAGCGAGTGTATTTTACGTGCTCAATGTGGGCGCACAGCGCCTTTTGCGGCCTGTTGAGCACTATTCAGGATGTATGTGATGCTAACCTAGATGTCAAGTGATGCGCGAGTATGTAGGATTGATTTGAAGGTTGACGTGTGTGCGCATAGTGTTCATACGCTGCTTTTTGTGGCGTGCGCTGCTTTTGCTGACATCAAGAATTTCAATTGTATTGTGAAAAAAGCCTTCAACAAGCAGAAAGAAGACCGCATATGTGCTTCTTCTACCTTCCCTCTCACTGTCTGGTGTCAAGTCGCTGCAAGCCAGACATTTAACTGAGTGGTTTGCTCGTCTGCCTATCTGTTGAGGTGTTCGATTATTTATTCTTCTATTCATCCAGTTGCTTTCCGTTTTTTGTTTCGGCCGTATCCATCTTCCTATTCAAGCTGACATACCAGGCGACGGTGCGTCAGCAGGTCAAGTAAGTATTCACCAGGCCAGCTTCCACGCATCGTTGAAATTGTAAAAATGGAAAACCACACGAGTTTTATTTGCTTCGTGCAGTGCATTACTCTGGTGCATTTCCAGTGGACAGTAGTTTCAGCTGCCTCAGCTTACGTTGTAGAGTACCGAGCGAAAAGGGGCAATGATACGCGAAATAATTCCATGTCCTTGCCATGGTGGATTTTGAATGACTTCGGGACCAATAAAAGCCAGATGTTTTCCAGCCTTTTTGTTTTGTGCTGACTCTCAAGACCGTACTTCAGTTGTCCTCTAGGCAGAATTTTGCATTGTCCTAGTGAGTGAGTTTCCTTGTGTTACTCCGGCGGTATTTTTCTAATGCAGCAGAAGCGTGATTCTGGCATTTCTGCCATCGAAACGTGCACGAACGCATCTTGAAAATAGTCCTGGCCGGCTTTGCACATCACACGTATGCAGAAAACGCATGCTTCGTTTCGGCCCCCGCAACTTGAGCCTACCTTATTTTTTGATTGTGTTGTGACAGTTTTCATTTGTTCACTAACTTTTTTAGGGTCCTCTCCTATAAACTAAAGCAAGGCGTCTAGCCTTTTAACAGAACAGCTTAGGCTTAAACCTGATCTTCGGTTGCGTAGACCTCAAACCTGATCTTCGCTTGCGTAGAGGCCAGAAGCTTCAGGCTACAGGCCTTCGGTGAGACTTTTGGATTCCGGCAGTATAGGCTAAGAGCATGAATCTTATGCATCTAGCTCATGCACTAAGCTTCAGGCATTAGGATTTACAAACATCACGCTTAGCTGTAGGTAGCGGGAGGTAGGCTTAAGATCTCCAGCTCTATCGCATGCGCAGGGGAATCTAGAATTTTACGTTCTAGATATCACGTACTAGGCAGCGCTGTTAATATTTTAGGTTTCAGTGCTAACGCTCCAGGTTTACCCACCGAAGGATTACGG
>NW_013652704.1:0-4028 GCF_000499385.1 Eimeria necatrix
TGAAGTTGATATTTTATTGTTCGACGCGCGCCGCAGAAGGCGTCGGAGCGCATTCTTACAGGAACAGCCGCCGTCAGCTCCCTTCATGGATCTGTGGTGGCCTTGGCGCTGGCTTTGTACTCGAGCAGGCGCCTGCACGTGGAGTTCGTATAAAAGAAGTGTTTCATCTGTGCGACGTTTCACTGTACATTCAGGCTCCAAGCTAGCTTCTCGCCTTCGTACGATATGATCAGGGTCTGCCATATCGGAAGAAACACCAATGTAACAATAAGGTCCGGAAAAAGTCTGGAGACACCTTGTGACAAAGGCCGAGATGGCTTGCAGAGCTTACGTATGTTAAGAAGCTTTTGAGAAAGGCCCTAGCAGCTTTAGCGCAGAGAACATATTACAGTTGCAGTGCTTGGATTCGGTGATATATCAGGGCGTAGGTGTCTCCGCGTCTGGCCAACTTGCACATATTCTTGAGTTTGCATCGAAAAATGGTTTCCACTTTTCAGATTCCAGTACAGCTGAGGGGGGGAAACAGCTAAGCCTGCAAAACTGCCTTTTCGCAGCCGGTATGAATTCAGAGGGCTCCTGATGAAATTCATTTGGGGAATGAGAGCAAGCAAATCATTCACGTAATCAAGGGCTGCTTGCCCCGGTTGCAAGCGGTTTCTTTCAGTATGCGAATTTTATAGCTGTATGTCGAGGAGTCGAGTAATATGTATGGTTGTTCATTTGGCAGCTCTCATTTTTACCGAGGGTGATGTACCTGAGCACCTATAATTACTGCGGCCCCTCTTAGAGACGCGGTACCTGTTTTATCTCGTCGTGGTGAGGTGCTACGATAGCATGCATGGTTTTCCAGTGTAGCTTCATTTTGATGCTGTATATAGATTACGCCAACAATTCGGTTGCTGGCATGCATGTAAAAACATAATCAAAAACACATGAGCCTGTTGAAACCATTCCAAGATGCCTTTGTGGTTGACAGCCGGTATGTGTTAACAGCTTTGCTATAATACACCGTGGCGCAGAAAGTTGTGGAATTGATCTGCTTCGTATGGTCAAGCATGAGGGAGCATCAAAAGCGTTTATGTATGCAAAAGGTATTTTGGCGTTTTGTGCTTCCATGGCGGTAATTGGCGGCATTACAAGTGACGCGCGGAAAGGCCTATTTGTCACGCTTTTGTGAAGCTCCGGCAAAATCGTGACAAAGGTACTTTGTACTTCGTTTGTGTAAAGGTTTCGTGTTTCATTGGTGCCGTTTTATTTGGTACTGTCGCGCACAACAAGCATTCGACCAGCGTACGTGTCATGTAGTTCAACGTCGGCAGCACGAAGCGGGAAGCCTTTTTGTCTGGAATGTGCTACATAAGGCTTTCTGTTCAAAGGTGAAGCCATGCGCGTATACGATGTGCACAGTTCGTGACACACCTTCCTCCACAAAAAACTGGAACGAAACCTTTGAACAACTGGCAGAATGTATTGCGGTGTTTTCGTTTTTGCATTATGTCTTCACCGCAGCTTTAGCCAATTTCGCGTGGGGAATCCAAGTCTTGTGGTTGCTTTCAGAATTAAAAATGCCATTAAAAACGAAATTTCAGGGAGTATGTTTCGTTTGGTGACAGCTGTTTGAGGATTCTTCGTCTTCTCACTTGCCCCGGGAACATGAGATCCGCTGCTACACTAGGTCCCTGGGGACAAGCCCAAACGCAGGGGGCCATGTGTGGCCCTCTCAATGAATTGTATCTGAGTTATACGGCGACCGTGTAAAGGCAGAGGCTGCCAGAATGCTTCTTGCTGCAATCCTACGTGTACCCTCCCCGCTTTTGCAAACAAAATTTCCAAACGTGTTTCAGTCGTTCTGCTCAGGTTGTGCCAAAGCTTTTGAGGGCTTGAGCACCGTCTTCGAGCGATAAGGTTGGAAGTCTTATTGACTGTCAGTTGCAAATGAGGCATTTTACAGCCTTCATCAGCATCTTCCGCCATTTGCTCTGTAAGGTGAAATTGAAAATTGAATAGTTTCTTGTTGCAGCTCGTAAGTGTTCAAAATGCTTCGCAAATCAGTACTGCTTGGGCTGCGAATGGGGACCTTGACCTTGCAAGAAGCCAAGGCATTCCTGCATCGTGTTTCATGCGTATTGCCTAGTAGGCATCCATATTATGAAACGCTGAATAGCCATATATAAGCCGATCTGAAGGCTCATATGTTGGTCGGGATCAGCACAATCGTTGTGACTGTAGCCATGGAAGCCTGTGACTGGGTTTGTGACGTTTTTAACAGTGTTGCTGAGTATCGGCCATCTGCTGACGCATTCGAATTGCTTGCATTTTAGCCCTACCGAGGTACATTCGGACGGCACCACCGAACCAGTCCAGTACTGGAGAGGCGTTTCGGCATATCTGCAGCCAGTATGTGGACACAAGCGCCATCTAATTCTAAAGTCAAGGTGCGAAGTCTTGAGAAGTCTACTCCAATTAATAGTCGAGCAAACGTTTTGACCTGCAGATGAGAGGTGTAAAACGATCAAGTACACTGTGCTTGGGAAAACGATTACATTTCTGGCATCCTCAGCGTCATCGCGTTCAATGGTGTGTCTTCCACACGTTTGTGGACTAAAACGAAGAAGTGCCTGATGATATGCTTGTTAGCGATTCTAGCTGTTGCAATGCGGTCTTCATAAAATTTCTCAACATCGGAAAGCAGGGTGATGCAGAAAAGGTCTCTGCAGGACACAGCGTACCCATGCTTCACCTAGGTGGACGCCTGAGTATAGGGTCCGCATCACGATTTTTTTCGGAGCAAGGTGCAGGTGATTGCCCGCTGCAAACGTGACCTTGAAGTGTGCGTTATGCTAGTAATCTGGCATGTAGCCTAATACGAAGAATCAGCTCCGTAGCTTAAGAAGCAACAATTTGCTAGGGAGTGAGCGCAGCTCAGCATTTCCATGAAGACGAGCATTTATTGGCGCCCATAAATCATCCGGAGCTATGAATAATGTCGTGCATAATTTGTGAGGATTGTGTCCTAGTCTGGTCTGTGCGCTGCACACGGCTTGTTGAGAGTATGTTTTTTCTTTTTTGATGCGATCCCTGATTCAATTCATGTTTACGTTACGGCAACTGTTTCACCGAGGCATTATTTGATCCTTTTCGAGGCTCTATAGGAATCCCGCGGAGGGATAGTCAGTGGGTGACGTATCTTATTTGCGAATGAATTGTGGATGAGACGTTTTACCGGCTCAGCAAGAGCAGGTATGCTGCAATGTTAGCAACGAAGACTGCGATAATTCGAATATGTCTTCTCGTAGAAAGTAGGCGTTTGCAGGGCGCACAACTTCTAGGAATGTTTCCGATAGAGACAAAGGCAATACGAATGTACAAGCTGCAGAGTGGTCTTTTTCATTGCACGTTTTCTCCGTAACTACCGCGAACACTATTTTGATAAATTAGGCGCGTTGCTCTTGTTTTTTGTAATATTGGCAATATGGTCTTTTCGTTATGATGAGAAGTTATGTTACGTGAACCAATGTCGCGGTGCGCATGATGGTTTTGTTGTGGTTCCTTTGACTGACGGGGTAGCATAGGTTACTGCTCCTGCTGATCACATGTGTTGCTGACATGCAAAGCGGCAATCATGAGCACCCATGCTCTGGCAAGAAATGCTGAATTTTACACCTGGAGTACAGCCAGTAAGTAAACATAGACTTGGCCTCATATACGCGAAGTGAGACGAGTTGTGATATTTGTGATATTTTGGATGAAAAAGAGCCAAAAGATTCTGCGGATGCACAGTTACAAAAGTAAGATCTGACTTTGAAGAAGAGTATTTTGGCCAGGCTTGCCGCTGTCGCCTGCCAGTGAACGCATGCGGGGAGTGCGGGAATAAGCCGAGTTAGTTAGTAGATATTGTAGCCGACTAAATGGTTGTATTGGTGCCATCCTGATCGATATTGGAGTCCAATGTATACAATGAATCAGGAAGCGGAACATAGAATACAATATTTGAGCAATGATAAGGAGATTGCTGGCACCGTTCAAAG
>NW_013652705.1:0-3806 GCF_000499385.1 Eimeria necatrix
CGGAAGTTCAAATTCAGGACACGCAGCAGCAGCCCCAAGAGGATTTGTTGCCGATTGCCGCACGAGTAACCCAATTCACAATGCGAAACTAATTGTTGTTTTGCGTCTTATAGCACAAGGAAATGGAGACACGCTCATCGCTTGCGACCAGCAAGTTAGTGCATGATGGATGGAGCAGCATTTCGTTGCCCATCAAAGACTGAGGTCAATACGGCACCCTGGGTATCGGCTCGCTTCATAGCCTGTGAGCGACGCCTAATCACATGCGGAACCGTGTTGGAGTGGAAGAAATTTTGTGAACAGAATGTGTTGGACGCAAAGCTCGGTATCATGCATATGGAGTATTGTACAGGGGCATCGACCAGTGAAGTGCGCTTGCTTTTCAGTCATTGGAGAGCAGTGCTTTAATTAGGAGGCTGCGAAGCTGAGGTGAGGCACAGTGTTTTGAGCGCCTGTTGAATGGAGTTTGGCAGTCGTTGCTGCTGTCGTGCGTGTCCACGTTTCTCGGTTAGTTTTGCAGGCGGGAGTTGAAAGTTGCGGGATCGCTTCGGGAGATGGCATTTAAGTATGATGATTTGCAGCCTGTATGTAAAAAGCAAGGCGTTGAGTCGTTCGGCTTTAGGTCGCTAGTGAGTTCAAGTGGCGACAGTACTGGAGAGATATGCGGTGAGAGAGGTATGTCCTGCATATTTTGAATTGCCTTTGAGATATTTGCATTGCACCATCATTGGCAAATGAAACGGAACACGTTTCGCCAGAGCGTTAGAAGAGAACTGCCAGTTGTTAGTGTTTTATGTGTGTGCTACCATCTTCAGAAGACGCTCAGCAGCAGCGGTATGCGCGGTCGGGTCCAAACGCTGTGCGGAATCGTGCGGAAATATGTCTTTCCTAAACAATGCGGGGCTTTATGATGGCGTGCGTCCAGCAGACAAGCGTACACCAACAACCAACGTCTACAGTTCGATCCAGCATTTTCTTTGAGTTGCAGTTGTGAACTGTGGCAAAATCATTCTGCAGGAACCACACTTCTGACACAAACGATGTTAAGTGCGCGACTTCTCTTTGCTGCTGTTCACACTCAAAGACTGCAGGGACATGGTGACTTGTGTTGTCTGAGTTGGCCGATATGCAACATTAACGCTTTCACTGGGGTCTTTCCACGACAGTGTTTCCCGCTATCAGAACCCACGAGTATTGCCAGGCATCTTAAAGAAGTATTTTTGTTACAGGGAGTACGCGCTATCTTCTGGAAAGAGTCCTAAAAGTGATATAGTACATCGTAAAATCGGAAGATGCGCTTGTCTTAGTGCCCAGAATCGTGATCTGATTTCTCGCAGCTTATCATTGTACTCGGTCACCAGCCTGAGTCCATTTATTTCGGCCTGGAGGAGGATGCGTCTGCCGCTTATTGATTTTGTTTCTTGTCACTGGTTGTGCACAAAATGCCGCAGCCGAAGTTGAGAAAAACTTGAAGATTCGTCTCGCAAATTCTTCGAGCTTCTGAAGCCCTCTTGCGTTTAATCACGGAAAAATGAGAACTTGTTAGACTGCTCAGCGATAAGCAGCTTGCGTCAAGTCCATTAGTAAGCCTGTACGTATGCGGGATAAGAACGCCAGGTTTTCCGCCAAGAAAAGGGGAAAACATTTGAGCGCGTCTCACGTGCGAACTGGTTTCACTATCGCAGCCTTTGCCATGTGTGGCGTGGCATCGTGCCACTATGTGAAACTGTGCTAGTATTGGCTGAGGCATGCCTCCTAGCTACACCGGCAGAGTATGTGTCGTTTTGAAGAGTCGTCGAGTGGGTTGCTTCGCAGAGGTTACACCTGAGCCATCTTCGTGCCCATTTGCTCTGAGTGGCAGTTTAATCCAAAGCCACACACCGTGTGTTTCCCGTGTTTCAAGGCCTTCGTTCGAATGCAAGTTTAACTTGGTTCCCTTTCTGTTTGTAGCTGAGGAGGCATTAATTCTTTGCGAAAGCAACGCAGGCATCCGAAAGATTCATTTCCCTCATGTGTCGTGCAGCCTGTACGTGAACGACGAAGAATCTGTTGTTTCCCGTGATTTGCGCACACCATGATACAGAATTTATCAGCCTTTGTGTCCAGTAATTGTGAGCTGCTGGATGCGGAGGAGAGCAGCATGTTGGCTGCATGCTGTGCCGGTTCGAGTGATGTTTACTTACTAATGATAAAAACCTTGTCACATTGTCTGAATTCCCTCGTGTGAAAAAAACAAGTGCCGTGATTTATTATGGACGGGGAGTGCGGATTTCGAGTTGTGCGCTGGAAATACATATTTTCGTCCATGGATTTCCCATCTGCTGCTGCACGACTTGTGCGAAGTTCACGGATTGGCAAAAAGAGGTCCAAAAAGGAAATAAAATCATGAGGGTTGATGGAACTGATTTTTCTGCGAGCAGAGTCACCTTCCGGCCTGCGGAAGGCTGGCCATGAATTCACGTGATGCTGAGCAGAAGTCAAAATGTGAAGGTAAAAAGGTATGCATAACATTTGCACCAGCGCGTTTGGAAGAGTGACGTGCGGCGCACGAGAGCGATGTGGAATAACGATACTGCGCGATTCCCTATGTGCATATCCATGAAAATCCCGCGATACACGATGAGCCTTGATAAGCTGAGTACACTCGAATCGCCGTGTAATTTCACCCATGCATGCTCTGACAGGGAGTATGTGTGGCGTCAAAACCAAAGAGCGTCTACCTGCGTTATCGGCAGGGGCAAACCTTCCTTCCTGCTGTTGCTTGAAACAAAGTTACTCGGTCACTTAAGGGCCTGGTGCAGCCTGTCGCACAAGCTAGCTGTTCTTCGCTTGTGCAACTCGTGGACCTGCCATGTGAACGATTGACGTGTTGCCATAATGTGTGTTTCTGTGCACTTTGTTACGCGATTTGCGTGTTTTGTCGAAACGCGTTTGGCTGCAATGCGTCCAATGACGACTGGTGTGTTCTCAACCTCACTGCGAAGCCTCGAATAGGTAGAGGCAACGACGTGTGATTTTGGTCTTGACGAGCCGGCAAAGTGCTTCGTTTGCAATGCAGCGTCAGTTGTTGTTTTGCACTTTTGACTGCAGGGATGTGGGGGAAAGATAACATTTGCACCAGCGCGTTTGGAAGAGTGACGTGCGGCGCACGAGAGCGATGTGGAATAACGATACTGCGCGATTCCCTATGTGCATATCCATGAAAATCCCGCGATACACGATGAGCCTTGATAAGCTGAGTACACTCGAATCGCCGTGTAATTTCACCCATGCATGCTCTGACAGGGAGTATGTGTGGCGTCAAAACCAAAGAGCGTCTACCTGCGTTATCGGCAGGGGCAAACCTTCCTTCCTGCTGTTGCTTGAAACAAAGTTACTCGGTCACTTAAGGGCCTGGTGCAGCCTGTCGCACAAGCTAGCTGTTCTTCGCTTGTGCAACTCGTGGACCTGCCATGTGAACGATTGACGTGTTGCCATAATGTGTGTTTCTGTGCACTTTGTTTAGCTAGCTGGTCTTCGCTCGTGTAACTCGTGGACCTGCCATGTGAACGATTGACGTGTTGCCGCAATGTGTGTTTCTGTGCACTTTGTTACGCGATTTCCATGTTTTGTCGAAACGCCTTTGGGGGCAATGCGTCCAATGACGACTGGTGTGTTGTCAACCTCACTGCGAAGCGTCGAATAGGTAGAGGCAACGTATGATTTTGGTCTGGATGAGCCGACAAAGTGCTTCGTTTGCAATGCAGCGTCAGTTGTTGTTTTGCACTTTTGACTGCAGGGATGTGGGGGAAACGTTGCATGTGCAG
>NW_013652706.1:0-3973 GCF_000499385.1 Eimeria necatrix
TTGTCGATGCCTTGCCAAGGCGCCGCACCAGAGAAGGCGAGTTGGGGGATCACGGATGGAACCGTTGTACTCATGCGCCAGTCTGTGATTTCGTAATGTGTGGAGAGCCGCTTATTGTGCTGAAACGCTCTGCACACGCACAGCCTGCGGAATGAAGTTCACGGCGTGCTCCACATTGACGCGATTTGGGCTGACAACAAACAGGCGATAGTAAGATTCACAACGAACTCGTTACTCACAAATGGCAACAGAAGACAACCATTTTTGCGTTCTCCAACCCTGCTGCATCAAGCCTCACAAGAACGCCATCAAATCGCTCTAGCAACACAAGGGGGAAACGACGTCTCAAATTATCCCCTGTGTGTACTTCATGTTAATGTTCTGTGCTTTCGACACAGCAAGACACCTAGAGTCTCTACAAGGTCTGCGCAGCGCGATGGACCTTGTAGAGACTCTAGGTGTCTTGCTGTACGGCCAAGCACTAGCTGCGCACATTCGTCAATTTGAAGCACCATTCACAGAAGGCATGAATACCTCAACATGACACACGTATGAATTTGCAGCACTGCCGAATTGCTTTCTAAACGCCTCCGACTCATAGGTTCCTACTCCCTGAAGTAGCATTCATCTACCCTGGGGTTCTCCGCGCTTTCAGCGTCTTCGATGTGTGGCTTTGACCGCGGTTCGCGTAAATCATCTTTCCGATCACGTCGCGCACCGCGCCGCCAATCCTCACCCGGGCACAAGATCCACAAATCCTTGAGACATTCCAATTCACTAATTTTGTTCGGCCGAGTTTGATCCCTTCAACCTAGCAATTTCAGCTGCCTCCTAGTAGGACACAGAACGCATTGCGCGTCGTGGAGTCGCAAGGTGTGTGTGTTAGCAGACGGCGCCCAATGCCTGATTATCTGGATTTGAGACGAGTGCGAATTCTGCAGGTCTACTGAATCGCATCCTCGAAACCTTATGCGCATCGACGCTTACTCCCAGAAGCAGCAACTTCTTCAAATATTTTGCATATTGCTCCACTCTCAAAGTGTTAGTCGTGAGTCGTTGGCATCGGGGAGTGTAAGTGACTTTTCTCACAAATCAGACACTTCACGCTGTGGCCCGCCAAGCATCACCGGGATATCACCTCCAACAGTCACTGAGGACGCCGTGCTCATCCAGCGATTCGAGTTTTCGAGTTTGAATGGCCTTGCAAGTTTAGCTGTCCCGCAGTTTGACAGAGAACACATCGCGTGTCCTGCAATCGTGCGATGTGCTTCTGTAGTTGGACGCCAACGCCTCGTACTAACTGGATATCATCGTCAACATGACTTCACCAAAAAAGCCACCTTACACCTACGCATTGCTTTTTCAATATGAATTGTTAAGCACCATTCAAACTTTTGACCCTCTAACTCGTGCTGATGTCGTTTGAGGCAGACGCCGAATCGAAGAATGATCCAAAGACAAGCGCACAGCAAGAGCCCCACAACACATATGCACACGCTGTGGGCAAAGTAAAATGGATATTCGGCTTTTACGAATATGTGCTACTGCCAAAGTACACTTGCATTACTTTGGACGCATCGATTTTCACTCCGTGCAGACGGCAGTTTGTCGGATATTCATTGTACCGTTGCTCTGCTACCAAGCTAGAAGGGGTAAGTTCCTGGTAGCCCTCTAGTATGTAACCTTTGCCCGGCGTCGAGCAACCCTCGCAGCGTTCAGCCAAGCTTCGTCATGGTACAACCTCCATAAATCCGCCAGTCAATGCAACCGTGTACCGTGCTAAACATGACATTCACTCAGTCTGTTTCGGAGCATTCAGCCTAATGCCTCTAACTGATAAGCAGAATGAAGCACAGCAGATCACACTAAGCAGAAATCTGTAAAAGGCGCGTAGTTGCAAGCCGATAGCTCAACCCAAACTCTCATGATTCGCGAGACTCATCCGCTACAAATACCAACTTGCAAAAGCGGAGCTCAAAATTACGTCACCGGCAGCAAGCAAATGCACAACAGAGATATTGCGACCGTGGAATTGTGAAGAGCTCCAAGTTCATGGCTACGCGCAGACAGTGTAACCGCGAGTCACGCACAACGGCATGCAGGCTGCTACGCAGCGCACTTCGTAACTCATGTAGCCAGGAATAACACTCTAAAAATAAAGGCGTTGCCGCGCTACAGAATACGGAATCGTTCTGGAATCAGCGTTGAATGATGCGTCTAGACCATAGCACATTGCTGCTGTGCGTTTCAGCTATGCCACTGAAGTTTAAATCTGTCACTTCAAGAAAACATGAGCTTTTCAGCATGGCCCGAAGGGTCGACTTCATGAAAAAAAAATTTTCCAGCATGGCCCGAAGTCTCATTCAAAGCAGGAGCTGTGACTACTAAAGTTTTTCACGTGTTTTCGGCGAATGCATATCGTGCCTGTATATCAATCAGCCTAACATTTTTAATGACAAGTCATATCCGAGACGGTTTGGCTCCACTCTCCGCCGATCGATGCTCTAGGTCTCGAGCTGCAGCATATAAATGAAGCCATCTGCGGTTTGTTTGGCTGGCAACGTCGCTGTTGCGTGCGTGGAACAACGGCGAGCGAACGTGAAATCTGATATGTGCTACGGAGTTCGCGCAACAGTCCTCCAAAGGTACTCGTGGGATCATCTCGACGACACCAGCTGACAATGCGACGGCAAATAATCATCACCTCAAGCTTCCAAATTGAATGCACCAGGATCCAGCTATGGGGCATGGAAACCTTGAATTGCAGATGGTAGTTCAAAGTACGAAACTTGAGATATTTCGTGATAACACTAACTCATCCAAAACCGTTGGTAGAGTCAAAAGAATTCTACAATATACAAAACATACAAGCAATATTAATAATGTCAGGACATGTGCCTTTCACCAAAGAACGGCATATCTTTTAAACGGCAAGACATGCAGCGGGCATCGCTTCACGTCGACGATATAGTCACAAGATACATGCATCGAAGCGCATAGCCCTTCACAAAGCATTCAACGACGCATGCACCCAGCATCCAACAAGCCGAATTGAAACCCCTCCATTTTGCTATATCTTTACAGACGATGAAGAAAACGTGAAGACCAGAGCGCTTACCTGCATCTGCCGAACAATGAATATCTCATTTTGTCTGCTTCGACATACGTGCTGCAGACACCGCAGGAACCACAAAAACAACGTGTACAACTGTCAAGGGTTTGACCAACACCAAGAATATCCTAAAAGAAAACAAGGGCAGAGGAGCGCAAAATGTGCGTCCCAGCACAGCACTTTGTGAAACCGAAAAACGCTTCTGCGACGCAAGCGAGCGGAGCTTCAGCGCGGAAAAAAACTGTAAAAAGCATACGCTAATTCAAACTGGCTTGTAATGCGCTTCCAGGAGGACGCTCACCAAGTACTGTTCTGCAACATGTATTTGGTGTCGAGTCTTTGATAGGGCGTCGTGCCAAACGACAAGAGTGTGGAGCTCGGAAACAAAAGAGGTTCTACACTCTGCCATGTAACGGTCTTGCAGCCACTCAGTTTCGCTACAAAAATGCACAGTCTTGCATTATAAGCACATTACAACGTTGTCAAACAACGTTGTATTTGCGCAGAAATAGCCAACTGCTGCATGCTAGATGCTTACGATGTGTAAGAGGCCGACGGCGAAACGTTTGCCGCAGCAAGCTAGGGAATTCGAAGCGTACCCGAAGAATTTCAGGCCACTTTGATTATCCGACATCCTGCGGTGTTCACGCTCGGGCAACACTGCAAGAGCTTTCCACTGCTCGGCACTTAGACGTTGGGACAGTTAGCCTCCTTTCGAATATATTTTCACGAAAATGACATCCGGAATGCGCGGGGAGCTCTAGGCTTCTAAATGAGCTTTGAGAGGCAAAGTGCAGTAAGTTCGCAGGCAAACCCAGTAGGTGTCCCGACAGGTTCCAAAGCTCAGCAGTACCATGACAA
>NW_013652707.1:0-4200 GCF_000499385.1 Eimeria necatrix
TGGAGTAGGTGTCCGAGAATAGATTCCGTACTTTGTCTGGTAGCACGTTTGTAAATGAAGCAGCCAACATATGCGTTGGCTAAGCAACTTCGCGTTGGAGCCCTTAATTTTGATAGGAAGTGTCATTTTATGTTAGCAGAAGCGCTTTGAACCATGAGTTAACCAGAACGCAGCGTCGCATGACTTCGTTGCCCGTCACAACATCAACGCGTTTCGTGATTTGAGAGTCCGCTGGCATTCGCACTGCGCTAGTTTCTCGCAAGGAACCGAGAAGCAGAGAGACGATAGTGGAAGTGTTGGAGCACTGCGTCTTTCTCCAGATGAGACGTGGAGCGCATGAGTTGCTGCTTTGCCTTATTGGGCGACTGCCATGAAAGCTCAAGTCGTGCATGAAACATAGGCTTTGCAAGCATTATTTTCAGAACGTGACTACTCTGGAAGGTGCAATGCATGGCCGAAGTTCATGTCTTCGTTACATGGTGAAGGACACCAACTGTGCAAGTATTTCCCGATGAGAGAATTTCGCGTGTGCTAGTGAACGTAACTACGTTTTGTTGATTCCTGCTAATGCGGGTGTTAATTAATGGAAGACATAATTTTGGAGACTGGGTGTGTGAATTGTCTGTGTCCTTACTCCATTTGTGGTCATTGTGTGAATTGAACAAAAGGTAGTACGACACCATGATGCTTTTATCAAAAGGCAATGAAAGCCATCGGCAAGCCTCATGTTTGGTGGAAGGCTGGGTCCGCGTTGCCCTTTTCAGGTTGCTTATCCGGATTTGTTACAAACATACTTGTGGAGTAGTATACTGACTAGATGCGCGCATTTCGGCTGTTCGGTTTCCAGAGTGACACCCTTGTATTTGAAAAAGACGGGAGCAAGTCCATTACGCTTTTATCCTAGGTGCATCCACAAAACGAACGTATTCTGTAGATAAGCGTCACACTGTTGTTCCAAAACTGGACGAGATCAGCCTACAGCCACTAATCTGGTCTGTGGATGCGTGAAACATGCAAAAGTGAGTGCAAGCATTGATTTGACATGACTAGGGGCCGCCTGCTTCGTCCCTGGTCTCAGCCTTCTACGAGCGCGCTTCTTTCTGTACATGGCTTGGTTTAATATTGAGCAAATGAGGTGATGACTTTGGCATGTTCGCCTGTGCTTTGCAACGTAGGTGTTACGTTTGAAGAAAATAACGAATTGTTTGATAACTGTCACAGGCGGTGCGTAGCCATGGAGTAACGAATAGCCTGCATGAACAGCGATTTGCCCAAACAGGGCACGACTGCACCAGAGTAAAAAGTGTACTAGCTTTTGATTGATTGGCGTCAATATATTTCTTTGCAGGCTCACTGCATGTTACTACGGATGCGTTACAGCGTATGTGGGCTCTGAAAGGAAAGTCTAGATTTGCTTGCACTGGATTGCAGAAATCTCTGTCTGCGATTTTTACTAGTTTAATGAGCAGGTCAATAATTTGTTATTGTGTTGACCAGGACATGCACAAGTGAAATAATTCTAATTGCAGAGAGGGAAGTAATTTCACCTTCGACTTCTCACGTGCTGCGGAGAAGCAATTGGCATGGTGTGAAAGCTTCAACCCTATGGTCGCTAGAACGAACGCGAGAATATCATTCCTAGGCTATATGGCGACACGTGCAGGTAGCACTGTCATTTTTTTCTTGAGCTGGATTAGGTGGCCCTTGAGATGCGCTAGCAATGCCTTGCACCCCTGTGTGAATCTATTCACACTCCACTCTTCAGAACGTGGGTTGAAATGCTTTTTGGAAGGCGAAAATGCATATACTTAACGAATGCGAGCTGTTTCCCGCAGCGCAACTACAAACTGCACCAGATTACGAACTCCGCGCAAACTGCTCCTTGAACGCTTTGTCAGTTAGTACGTGAAGCACCTCAACCGCCATGACTTGCTGCGGGGGCGGTTGTAATGGCGGTGGTTTTGAAGCCAGCAATACGAAGAACGGCTTCTGGGTGCGTCAGCTGGCGGCTTTCTTCGACCTGTGAAAGTTGCCACGAACGGGGTGGAGCTTAAATTCAATTCACAGCCTAGACTGCTTAAGCTAATTTTAGTGCTTTCGTCAAACATTTCACACCAAATTTTTCCGGCAGCGGGAAAGTCCTGCAGATGTCCTTCATGTTCCCAAAAGTACTGCTGTGAAAGGCCGAATGGCGACACGCCGAGGTGATCATTGCTAGTGGCGCAGTGAACTGAGCAAACGTTTCCTAGTGTTGAATACGTGCCGTATAAAGGCTCTCATGATTCCTCACTAGCTGTATCATGACACTACGAACAATGCCTAACAGGCTACGGAAGGTGCGGATTTATATGCAGGCATCGCAGTTCCAGAGAAGTTACAAAAATTCGTAATTTTTCCTTTCCCGAGCGTGGGATCGTGTGCATGGAACTTGATTCAAGAGTATAGGGAGCCAACGTACATTCACTTTTGGTTCCGAGAAATAAAGGTAGACAAGGCATTGGAGAACCATACAAAAGGTTAAGAAGCAACGCTCTCAACGGACGAAGAGGCCTTCCTGCCCTGATGGAATAATGTCCCTTGCGCAGTTTGTGCGTCGAAGGATATCGGTGTAAAGTACCATGTGATAGGTTTCCTTTACTACTGTATGTTATACCGCAGCAGCGTGCATTCAAGCAAAAGGAGCATGGTCAAACTAGATGGTATAATGACTCAGGAGGCGAGGAAGGCCAATTTACGGCCAGAAAAGGAGCGTGACCTATCCGCACTACACCACTTGGCATTTGCTGAGTTATGCTCAATCTAGTTTGCATGCCAAAGAACATACTTTTAGAGTTCCGGCTCAGCAAGTTCATGTACAGGTGATTTAGGTGTTTCAAAATAGGACGTTGCCTTCAAGTATAAATGCTAGATGTTCGTTTTCGGTAGCATGCAATTCTGAGCAGGCCGCCGTTTTGAGTGTGTTCACGCGCAACGGAAGTAATATGGTGAAGCGTCCTACTGTTCAGAAAGATGGCGTAATACTCCACAGAAAGTACGAGAATCTGTGTGATTATTCAAAAGTATATATATATATATACGCATATAAATTACATAAAGGCATAGCGTTACGCAGCTTCAATATGATGACCGACAAATGCTCTTATTCCTAACCCTCGAGTTTCTCGCGGTCATCAAATATTTCTAGATGTTGTACTCCGCGTTTTAATTCAGAGATAGCGCTCCGCGCTCCCGATATTGTGTTCCACGCAAGCATGACCTGCAGCACCTTTCAAGCCACCCCTCTTTCGAGCAACACCTGCTTATATCTGCAAAACAGCAGTTCCGTGCGATTACGACATGCGCTAATGAACTAGAATGAAGCAGGCCCCAGAAAGGATACGCACTTTCAGGCGAATTTGGTGTGAGATTTACTGGTACCAGATACTGATTGGGGCCTACAGAGCCTCATTTCAGGCAAACTGTGAGACGCATTGTTCGCTTTCGTTTATGCTTGTCAAAGAACGGTGCATGCAGCGAGACGCGGGTGGGCATCTTACAGCAATATACTAAGTGTCGCCCATTACACGTGATTGTGCAAGCGAAGCAGCCGCCGAACTTTTTTTCTGACAAGATTGCAGTTCCTCAGGAAAAAGCAACGGAGGAAAGCGCTTGCCTGAAAACAAAAGCAGTATTGCACACGGTGTCACACAGAGAGTTAGTTACAAAATATCCATTAGGCACTCGGAACGGGGTAACGCATTCTTAGAGGCTATAAAACCTAGGTCAATTTGTCTCATCACGCACAAATGCCTGAACCCTAGCCTCTTATGTAAACAAGCAACGCGTGTTGCGGCAGCTGCGTTGAAACGCAGGACGTAAGCCTCGACGCCCTGTTTCGCCAGCACGCAGCTTCGAATTGTCGACGATCCAAACAACGAAAGCAGTGCTCGGCATTGGCAAATCGACGCAAGCCGGACTTTGTGTCTACGTAAATCGTGGTTGCAGGCGGAAAAGAGAGAGGCAGTGTGCATTGCTGGCGCTTCTGGTGTTGCGAACATTGCGTGTCCGGACGCAAGTGCCTGACTGAAACAGGCGGCAGTTTGAGGCCTTTAGACACTGAGTGCATATGCGCGTTGCGATAGCTGCTGCAGGTACGGAGCATGCAGTTGATGTAGTGGCTGGGGGGGGGGGGGGGGGGGGGGGGGGGGGGGGGGGGGGGGG
>NW_013652708.1:0-4166 GCF_000499385.1 Eimeria necatrix
TTCTGCTCGCTTCTTCATTTTGGCTTCTATCGAGTCGGTTGGTTTGCCCTGCTGAGCCCTTTCCTCCTCCCGGAGGGCATGCAACGCCTTTGTGACGTTGTCCTGCGCTTGGGCCAGTCTTGGCGATACGCGTGCCGTTGGGGTTGCTTGGTGTTTGCCGTTCTGGGAGTGCTGCTTCCTCGGCCCGTCCTTTTGGGCTGCTGTTGGGGCCTTGTCAGCGAACCAAATTGCGTCATATAGTCGTTCTGTGAAACCGTTGATTACGGCTTCAGCTTCCTCCCAAGTGCCTCCGCTGACCTTCTCTGCTGTCTCCTTTGCAAGCTCTTCCAGGGTTTTTTGTAGCCTTGCCCGGGAATCTGCTGAGAGTCGGGGGATGCGGAGCGGTTTGCGGCGTGAGATGGGCTCATTCCGCTGTGCTGTCGCCTCCGGTGGGTTATTGGTCTGCAGTGACTGGCTGTTGCGCTCTGTTGTCGTCTGCAGATCCTGTTGAGTTGTCGGGGTTGTCTCTTTGTCCTCCGGTGCTGGAAGATCTGCTGCTGATGTAGGTCCAGCCCATGGGGGGTATGGGGAGGACAGGGGTGGGTCTTTCCTGTGCTGTTCCCTCTTTGGGGACCTCGACAGAGCCGCCTGTGAGGTCCGACCCTCTCCATGGTCTTCTATGCGCTGTCCTCGGCTTCTTTTGGTGCTGGGATCGGAGGACGTTGGCACATTCTGCTGTTGGTTGATAATTTCTGCGTTTAATTTTGCGCAAGGGTTGTTTGTGCCCCGTCGTAGGTTGTTGGCCAACCCCCGCTTGGTAGCAAAGGTCCTGCCGCAGTTAGGGCAGCAGGTGGGCTGTTCCTCCTCCCTCCCGAGTGTTGCTTCCTGATCGGGAGTAGGATCCCCTGCCACGACACAATCCCCCTGGGTGTCGTCGGCCGCAGCTGCGACGACGCTGCTGCTGCCGAAGACAAACAGCGGGGTTGTGGCGGTGCTTGCTGGGATTTTCTCTGCTGAGTGTGTCTCAGGCCCTTCCGCTGCACTATCCCTCTGTGTGTCATCGGCGTCAGCAGCGGCGGCGCTGCTGCTGCCGAAGACCAACCGCGGGGGTGTGGCAGTGCTTGCTGGGATTTTCTCTGCTGAGTTGTCGCAGGTAAACAGGGGGGTTCTGGCGGTGCTTCCTGGGATTTTCTCCGCTGAGTTGTGGCTTTGCTTGCTGGGATTTTTTCTGCCGGGTCGTGCTGTAGTGGTGGTGGCTCTTGGCCGCCTTTCTGCAGTATTGCTTCCGCTGCTGCCGAGAACAAACAGGGGGGTTGAAGAGTTGCTTGCTGGGCTTTGTCCTGCCGAGTTTTGTCTTTCTGGCCCTTCTGCTGTTCTGATGGTGTCCCTTGCGCGTTCTAGCGCAGCGAACTGTCTGGTAAGATCGCTTAAAGACAGCCGCTCAGGAACAGACACCAGTGGTGGCCATCCCTGCGTTGAAGTCGCGTTGCTTGCTGGGTCTTCTGTGGGCATCGGACCCTCTGAGGAATCCATAGAGTCCCCATCAGACATCGGTAATGACCATCCCTGCGTCGGCTCCCCACTGCATGCTGTGTTTTCCGTGGGAGCCCCGCCCTGGTGTGGTTCAGTATTGGGGCCCAGCAACTGCCCCTGCTGTTGTTCCAGCTCACTTTCCGACGATTCCCTCCTGGGAATCGGACCCTGGGCCATCATCCTGGGCCCTGCATCCCGTGCACTCTGTTCTGTATTGTCCATTTGCGTGTGCATGAGGAGCGGTGAACCGTACGGTTCATCAACCTGCGGTCTGTAACGTGCGCCGACCGCTTTGTTGTCCCCTCCCACGCGGCGGTCACTGGGGTTCGGACCCTGTGATGGGACGGTGAGAGCCCCATCAGGCGTCGGTGGTGACCCTCCCGGCATCGAAGCCCCATTGCTTGCTCGGTTTTCCTTGGGAATCGAACCCTGTGGTGGATCGGTAGTGTTGCCCAGTGACTGCCTCTGCTGTTGTTCTGGTTCGCTTTCGATGGATTCCCAACTGGGAATCGGACCCTGGACCCCCCTCTCGGGTCCTGCAAATCGTGCGCTCTGTTCCGTGTTGTCCATTTGCATGCGGGCCGGTGACCCGTGCGGGTCACCGGCCCGCGGCGTGTGGGGTACGCCGGCCGCTCCTGCGGGGTGTGCGCTGGGGCTCGAACCCTGTAGTGGGTCGATGGTGACCCTGTCGGGCGTCGGCGGTGACCCTCCCTGCTTCGAGATCCCATTGCTTGCTGGGTTCACTCTGGGAATCGATACCTGGGGTGGATCGGTGGTGGGGCCCAGCGACTGCCCCTGCTGTTGTTCCGGCTCTCCTTCAATCGCTTCCGTGCTGGGTAGCGGATCCTGGTCCATCAGCCCAGATCCTGCATACCCTGCAGTCTGCTCCCTGTCGCCTATTAGCATAGGGGGCGGTGACCTGTGCGGTTCATTGATCAGTGGCGCGCGGGACACGCCGATCTCGTTGGTCGCTCCCGCTGGGTGTTCAGTGGGGATCGGATCCTGTGGCGGATCGATGATCTCCCCATCCGGCATCGGTGGTGACCCTCCGTGCGTCCAAATCCCGTTTGTTTCGTGGATTTCATTGGGAAATGGACCCTGGGGTGGGTCAGTCGTAGCGCCCAGCGGCTGCCCCTGCTGTTGTTCCGGCTGACTTTCCATTGATTCCGTGCTGTGAAACCGGCCCTGGTCCACTATTTTAGCTCCTGCATACCCTGCACTCTGCCCCCTATTGTCCGTTTGTGTGAGGGACGATGACCTGTGCGGTTCATCGATCTGCACCGTGCGGGGTACGCCAATCTCCTGATTGGCCGCTCCTGCTGGGTGTTCGCTGGGGATCGAGCCCTGCAGTGGATCGATAGAATCCCTGTCAGGCATCGGTGGTGATCCTCCCTGCGTCCAAATCCCATTGCTTGCTGGGTTTTCACTGGGAAATGAACCCTGGGGTGGATCGGTGATATGGCCCAGCGACTGTCCCTGCTGTTGTTCCGGCTCACTTTCAATTGAGTCCATGCTGTGAAACCGATCCTGGACAGTTATCCTGGTTCCTGCATACCCTGTGCTCTGCTCCCTGTTGTGCGTTTGTATGGGAAGCGATGACCTGGGTGGTTCATCGAGCTGCAGAGTGTTGGGTACACCGATCATTCTGGCTCCTCCTGCTGGGTGTGCGCTGGGGATCGAGCCCTGCAGTGGCTCGCTAGAGTCCCTGTTAGGCATCAGTGGTGATCCGCACTGCGTCGAAATCCCATTGCTTGTTGGGTGTCCATTGGGAATCGAACCTTGGGGTGGATCGGCAATATGGCCCAGCGTCTGCCCCTGCTGGTGTGCCGGCTCACTTTCAATCGATTCCATGCTGTGGAACCGACCGTCGTCCATCCTCCGAGCGCTTGCATACCCTTCGCTCCGCTCCCTGTCGTACGTTTCTATGGGGGACGATGACCTGTGCGGTTCACCGCGCTGCGGCGAGCGGGGTATGCCGATCTCCTTATTGGCCTCTCCTTCTTTCCTCTCGCTGCCTCTGCTGCTGCAATATGGCCGGGGGGATACTATGATGACCTCCTGGTCATCATCATCCCCTTCTTCGGCCGAGCTGTAGGAGGAGTCCTCCTCGCTCGTGGGCCGCCGCGGCGCCTCCCGAGCTGCAGGGTGATGCGGGGCGAAATCCGCATCATTTTCGGCGAATTTTTTTGACATTTTATAGCATTTGGTGTTTTGATAAATGTTAGAAAAAAGATAGGAAAAAAGAGGGGAGAAATAAGCTACAGTGCAGTGGTCTCTGCTGCGCGCACACGCTATCTAGCGAAACCACAGCCAAGGGAACGGGCTTGGCGGAATCAGCGGGGAAAGAAGACCCTGTTGAGCTTGACTCTAGTCCGACTTTGTGGAACGACTTGGGGGGTGTAGCATAGGTGGGAGCTTCGGCGATCGTGAAATACCACTACCCTCAGTGTCGTTTTACTTATTCCGTCAGGTTGAGACGCATGCTCGGCAAGTGTTTTTGTCTTAAGGTGCCCCTTCTTGGGGCGCTGATCAATGCGGAAGACATAGTCAGGTGGGGAGTTTGGCTGGGGCGGCACATCTGTGAAACAATAGCGCAGGTGTCCTAAGGCAAGCAAATCTCACGTTGACCAAAAGGGGAAAAGCTTGCTTGATTT
>NW_013652709.1:0-3554 GCF_000499385.1 Eimeria necatrix
GGCCGAAAAGGATACCGAAACGTAAACACAATTTTCGGATTTTGGGGCAAAGCGCACCGTAGCAGCAGATTCATTAAAACTCGAAAACCATGAACCCGTATGCTCAGAGCAGTTCTGTCTGTTCTGCAGCATGCCGCAACAGCAATGCACATCTACACATGTCTGTAAAAATTTGCAACAATCTTTCGCATGCGGCAACTTTTTCGAGTAATCTTTGCTCAGTGGAGGACGCGCATGCAAGTAATGAACTTGCGGGCTAGAACAAAAATTCAAGACACTGCATTTCGTATAATTTATGGAAAATATTTTTGTTGTTGACGGGACATTCCTCGCTTTTCTGTTGCATCGCTATGACAAAGAGTAAAGTAAGGGAGCACTTCATTTTGCACGCTCGCTGCAAGTGCAAATAATTGCCCACTCGTCACAGAAGTTGGGGAACTTATTTTTAAAGTGTCTGTTTCTTAACGGTAAAATTTCTGTGCTCCTCCTTCCACTTTTTCCGGCTGCTGTAAGGCTGTGTGTTGCACTCGTTTCCTGACGATAGCAAGTAGCTACCAGTCATACTGCGTAGTCTCTAGAGCGCTAGATCTTGACAGACGAGAACGTGGAACCATTATTATTGGTCCTGTAAAGGTGTGGACAAAAATGATTTAACGCCACCAACGGGCGGCAGGAGTTCTAGCTGCTCCGCTGCGTGCGTTCTTTTCACAAAGTGCTCAGAATTGCTGCACGGCGAAAGTTGCGTCCCGCGCTGGAGATATTTATCTGATTACCTTGAACCGAACTGTGAAATACCCTCTAGTTCATTAACATTGTGCTGTGTATATGTCACAAATAAAAGCTGGACTACAGCGACAACTGCATTTGTGGCACCAAACGCGAACGGGCCGCCACGGGATTTCCTCGAGCTTGCAGGTTAGTTTTCAAAAGTATTTGTGGTTCTGCGTATACTTCTCAATCTACCAATACATCGCGTACATGTTCTTGGCACTTCTGACTTTACTTTAGGGAGTGAGCATCCCAATCGCTGCTCAGCAGCAAGGGCAATATACCGATTAAGAGTGCGCTTTTTGCAGCGCAGTCTGTCACAGCGCATTGGTGTTACCGGTTTCAAAAGTAGTTCGTCTATGCACCTTTCGATTTTTGGTGCGTGATTAAGTTGCATTGTACGAAGATGTTTGCTTCTCTGAAAAAGGGATGACTCTGCAACGAAGATAGTATGCTTGACAGCATGATGCTCTACCACAAGGCACCTGTAGCATGCATATTTGCATGTAAGTTCCCAACGCAGTTTGAGCTTCTCTCCACAAATGGCCACCTTTTCCACGTGTTCCTGCAGCATTTCATCTTATCACGTGTCAACACCCAAATGCATTCCACAAGCGACAAGCGGAGCGCAGTATTTCGACTTGTGTTTGATTGGAAGTGGAAGACAACATCTCTTCAGTGTAGGCGGCAAACGAGAAGTACACTGATTGAGCATGGTTACTTCCACAGTTACAAAGAGTGTCTGCCTCAAAATCTGCGCAAATACTGAAAAAGTACTTATGAAGATGCTGCTTTGGTACAGAGAGGAAGAATCGCGCAGGGAGAGTGCTCGTCAGTGAACGATGTTCTTAGCAGCATCGCAAGCTGCCGCGAAGAACATCGGTGAGCTTGTTGTTTCCCTGAATCTAGGCTTGTTCTTGATAAAGACAGTACGCGGAATTTAAAGCTTGATCTTGATCATGAGGTTAAATTCAACTGCCAGCGTTGTGTTTTGTGCAGGTTTGGCCACCCAAATAACACTTTGTTGTTTTGGAGGATCGGCTGGGAGTACAAAAGTGTGCGTCGTACCCGAGTCTTTACGGCGTTTTATTCGCTGTCAAATCTTTGGATTAATCATGCAGCGTTTCTGAAATCGAGTCATTTCCGAATGGCAGCCCACGCTTGCTGCCGGAATTGAAAGACGTTAGGTATTTACCGGTCGCACTGGTTGGCTGTTAGTTTGTGGGTCTAGCTCCAGCGTGTTAGGCAAACCAGACGCATACAAAAGCCATGCTCTGTACGGCGTAACCAGCTTCAAGCGAAATATTCGGTTCAGCATTGCGTCACAAGACGCCTACGCATCCGAAACCTGGGAGGCGCCATAGTAACAGGATGTGCATCCGGTTTTCCCGTTTTTCAGTGCAATCCGGCACAACAAAGCATGCTTTCAAAGTGGGCGCATGGATATTGGCTTTGAAGGAGCAAATAAGAGAAGATGAGTGTCATAATTCTAGTGCTTTCCTTAACCATCAGTAATGTGCTGGACACCGACAGCTGTGGGGCTGCATCTACTTCGCACTCAGGTCTTGCCTTGTGTGGCCTGTGGTTTGCAGTTGAAGTGACCAGATAGTGACAATGTATGATACTTCATAGGGGCTGCTCCGTAAACTGAGGCTCATCGTTGAACAACTGCAGCTGGCGGCGCCCACAGCGCGCCGTGACCTGAGCCAGATACTCCCTCTGAGCCACATGAGGGGAGACTGAGTGTATCCACTATCATTTCTCTCGAGCGTCGCTACTTTAAAGGGCCAACAAAGCTGTAGTGCAGGGCTGAGTAGTTACAATTCACAGGAAGGATCTCTCCAGCCATGTAGAAGGTAGCCATTAAGGAGCGAAAACGCAGCCTTACCAAGCTTCAAAGACTTTGTTGCCTTCTCCTCGGCACGAAGTACTGAAATGAAGGATACAACTATGTTGGTACCTACAAAATCACAGTGCCCAGTACCTTGGCAGGCGTATGGACAGACGGTGCAGTGTCGCCAGCAGCCACGTACGGGATACTTCTGGTTCTGATCATTTACACAAAGCACCCATGCTCACTTTTTTTCATTTATTGGAGCTTAAATGCCTCTGCACGAAAAAGGGCGTGAGTGTTCATTTAAGTGGTATCGGCTCGTATATGACAAGATCTGCCCACTAATTGCGAGTATTAAGACGAAGGGGCACCTGGCCGCTTACGGATATCCTGTACCGTTAAAAAGAACATCAAGGAGCTGCCGTTCAGAAGATAGAGGTTTCGAGCAAGCGAATTGGGGCCACATGATCTACGCGTGAACATTTTCTACCGCACGAGACTGCAAGTACCATATGTGGTGAAGATTGCTTCATTTCTTCATTGAAGCTAGTACGTTTGCAGGTTGCCTTCTACTGCAACATAAAACTTAGGCATGCTGTGCGAGCCAAATGCAAACAAAATATGCTAGGGGTTTTCTCACAACGAGTAGAGCATTTCTCGCTCCGTGTACCGCTGAAAAGCGAGAAATCACTGAGTTCATAGGCTCTTGGCATTGTGAACACCATTTAAACAGCAAGTCTGGCAGTTCGATACCTACATTTACTTGTTTGCCAGTTTGTTGATGGCGTGTCGGATGCAATGTAGCCCTTTACCAACATTCGATCACTTATATTTCACAGAGGCTTTGCGTACCATGTACCAGATAGTGCGCATTCGGCGGTCTTGACAGAACCGCAACCTAGCCGGCTTGCGCCAACACCGGAAGACATTACAGCGTGATCAGATATTCTCA
>NW_013652710.1:0-2383 GCF_000499385.1 Eimeria necatrix
TGCCATTGAATACGATGACCTTGCATTCCCCTCGGGACACATCAGGCTACCGCCTCTCTTGTCTCATAGTTGGTTGATGGCTCTCACCTGATGATCCATATTTGATATGCTTTCCCCATCATACAGCTTCTAGCGTATCCGTTGATGATCGCTTCAGTACATCACATAACTCCTACAACTCTACGAACCTGTAAAATCTGAATCTTTTCCTCGTCGGCAGGCACGCACATCTGGCTCCTCTCAGAGGCGGCATGCCTTTTTGGATTTGCATGATGGCCCATTTCTGTCGTTGTATCACTTTGACAGCTAGAATTATGTGATCGTACTTCTCCTAGCCAGTCTATCAGTCTTTACCATGAAATGCGCATTACCGAATCTCGAAACGAACATTGAGACGAATTGTAAACCATACATTCCGCATTGCCTAATCTCGAAACGAACATTGAGACGAATTGTAAACCATACTTTCACTGTGGGCAGTCGGCTTCACTGAACAGCAAACAGTGCCGGCTTCTCATGCATCTATATTTTTATTTATACCCGGGCTTGTCATGTTGTGACAAAACGTCAACGACACAGCTTCGCGTTTGCTCGACATGCAGTTGCTAGGCATTCCAGCCCACAGTACCCTGCCCGCACTGCGGCGAAGACTTGTGCATCACGCCAGCGCTGCGACGAATATTTTCTGTTTGCGAGACGTTGCTGCTCCTGTAGGCTTCAGGTATCCGCAGGACAGGCTTTGATTATCCGGTCGGCTCAAAACTACATTTTCTTCTTTGCTCGAAATCCGGTTCCTAGGCTTTCCACCCCACAGCACCCTGCCCGCACTGCGGCGAAGACTTGTGCATCACGCCAGCACTCCGGCGTATATTTCAGTTTGCGATACGTTGCGGCTCCTGTAGGCTACAGGTATCCGCAGGACAGGCTTTGATTATCCGATCGGCTCCAAAATATCCATCTCGAAGAACATTCGAATTTAGCCTCCAATGCCACGCACCCAAATGATGAGACCGAGGAATGCTGAGCGGAAAATTGCACTTTGTGCTATGAATGAACTCAGCACTTTAGGTGTACATCACCGAATCACGCCATCGCCAACGAATGTGAGAAGCGTTTAACAGGCGGACACGAGATGCGTTGTGACGAGCATTTTGTTCTAATACAAACACAAGGCCGATCATATGCTCTTACTACTTTCATCTTTCCAGATTGGCACACTAATTTGGAGGGATGTTGTGGACTTCGCCAACTTAGGAAGCATCTTAGCATGATCACTGTGCCTTGGCCAGTCAGAAGACTTGCTGCATTTATCCAGCCTGAATGAACCCCAGAAGGGTAGTGCTCCCTCACTTGGTTGCATCAAGCCTCAAGAGGGCGATAACAGAGGCATAGTCATACGCGCTGAAACTCACGAAATACTCAGGATGGAGGACCCTTTCCAAAATACAGAAAGTAGGTTCACATGCCTTTCTCCTTGTGAGCGTTTGCGTGAGGATGCCTTCAAAACAATGACTAAAGGCGTTTGCATGTGTTTCAAAGCGTCGCTTTGAGCATGCATTTTGAGTGTTTCGTCGAACAAGCTTGGAATGAATGGTGTATCAAGGTCTAACATGCTGCATCTTCTTCTCGAAATCCCGTGCACTGCATTTACCGCAGCTGGCTACTGAGAAGGCTGCACGTTTAGCAATACGTCTGCCATTGAATCCGATGGCTTTGCATTCCCCTCGGGACACATCAGGCTACCGCCTCTCTTGTCTCATAGTTGGTTGATGGCTCTCACCTGATGATCCATATTTGATATGCTTTCCCTATCATACAGCTGCTAGCGTATCCGTTGATGATCGCTTCAGTACAACACATAACTCCTACAACTCTACGGACCTGTAAAATCTGAAGCTTTTCCTCGTCGGCAGGCATGCACATCTGGCTTCTCTCAGAGGCGGCATGCCTTTTTGGATTTGCATGATGGCCCATTTCTGTTGTTGCATCACTTTAACAGCCAGCATAATGTGATCTTACTTCCCCTAGCCAGTCTATCAGTCTTTACCATGAAATGCGCATTACCGAATCTCAAAACGAACATTCAGACGAATTGTAAACCATACATTCACTGTCCGCTCAGCCGAAGTGACTTGTCGTTTGTGTGCCGGCTTCTCATGCATCTATATTTTTATTTATACCCGGGCTAGTCATATTGTGACAAAACGTCAACAACATAGCTTCGCGTTTGCTCGACATGCAATTCCTAGGCATTCCAGCCCTCAGTACCCTGCCCACACTGCGGCAAAGACTTGTGCATCATGCCGGCGCTGCGACGAATATATTCTGTTTGCGATACGTTGCTGCTCCTGTAGGCTACAGGTATCCGCAGGATAGGCTTTGA
>NW_013652711.1:0-3158 GCF_000499385.1 Eimeria necatrix
CGCACAACCTGCCTCGAATCATCTGCGCCATTCACCGCCGCTGAGAGAGGCTGTTGCAGTTTGTCTCTGCGTGCTAGTGTGCTTCAAGGTGGACGGCAGCAACGCAATGAGATATAGACCCTGGATAAATCAAAGTAGGTCAAAAACAATACTATTTGCGTGCGTCAGTTACGATGAGCAGCCAAAATATTCTATCAGGATGATGGCATTCCTGAAAATGAAGAGATGCACTGAAGCTGCTAGTATGGACAAACGACACTTCACACATAAGCAGTCATCAGAAAGTTCAATATTTGGAGGAAACGTTGCCTGGCAGTCAAAGCAAGTGTGCCCAGAGCTACGAAATTTGCCCTATGCAGAGACCGCACTTTGAAGGCAGCCACTGTCGACGGCACATTGTCCAGAAACGCACTTCCTGCCTCAAATCATCTGAGTCATCTACCTCCGTTGAGAGAGGCTGTTGCAGCTTGTCTCTGCCTAATAGTGTGCGTCGAGGTGTACTGCAGCAACGCAACGAGATGTAGACCCTGCATAAAACAATGTACATAAAAAACAATACTATTTGCGTGCGTCATTTACAATGCGCAGCCAAGGGTGTTCTCTCAGGATGATGGCATTTCTGAAAATGAAGAGATGCACTGAAGCTGCTAGTATGAACAAATGACACTTCACACATAGGCAGTCATCAGAAAGCTCAATATTTGGAGGAAACGTTGCCTGGCAGTCAAAGCAAGTGTGCCCAGAGCTATTAAACTTGCACTATGCAGAGGCCGCACTTTGGAAGCAGCTACTGTCGCAGCCACACTGTCCCGAAACGCACATGCTGCCTCAAATCATCTGAATCATCTACCGCCGCTGAGAGAGGCTGTTGAGGTTTGTCTGCCTGCTATTCTGCTTAAAGGTGTACAGAATAAGGCAACGAGATGAAGACCCTGAATAAATCAATGTAGGTCAAAAACAGTACTAATTGCATGCGTCAGTTACAGTGAGGAGTCGCAAATTTTTTATCAGGATGATGGCATTCCTGAAAACGAAGAGATGCACTGAAGCTGGTAGTATGAACAAATGACACTTCACACATAGGCAGTCATCAGAAAGCTCAATATTTGGAGGCAACGTTGCCTGGCAGTCACAGCAAGTGTGCCCAGAGCTACCAAATTTGCACTATGCAGAGATCGCACTTTGAAAGCAGCCACTGTCACAGCCACATTGTCCCGAAACGCACATACTGCCTCAAATTATCTGAGTCATTTTCCGCAGCTGAGAGAGGCTGTTGTAGTTTGTCTCTGCGTGCTAGTGTGCTTCAAGGTGTACGGAAATAACGCAACGCGATGTAGACCCTGGACAGATCAATGTAGATCCTAACAATTTTAATTGTATGTGTCAGTTACAATGAGGAGCCGCAAATTTTCCATCAGGATGATGGCATCTTTGAAAACGAAGAGATGCATTGAAGCTGCTAGCATGAACAAATCCTGTACCCACTCTCTGTGGAAATGTCCAAATTAAGGGTGTCCGTGCCTATTTTGAGCAGCCCAAAATTGCCTTCTTAGATGGTGGGGCACACAACGGTAACAAATCTCTGTATTGCTAGGTAGGAAACATTATGATGTACCGTTGAGCTAGGCCAAGATAAGCAAACACAAAGTCAACACAGCGAACGTGAAGAAAGCCTCCTATTCGTCGACGCTTCTTAATGCACCCAATCTTTTACTCTCGTTAGAAATAGCTCGGTGCAGATTCGGACTCCAGCTGCCCTTACTGATCAGCTACTCGCTGCGTGCATCCACGGAAGCCAAAAAATTGCGGGAGTAAAGTGAAGCTGTTCATTGGTGTGAAAACGTACTTTCAACAGGCTGGGTGAAAGAAAAAGGTGTCGGCATCGACGATCTGCTGGCAGTCTGTTACACACTACGCCTGCACCATCGAACATCCAGCATGCGTCGGTATATTAGACTTCTAAAATGACGAGGCACAAATGCTCCAGCAGGCTGACAGTTTTTCTAAAAGCAAAGAGCGGCATCGGATGCCCCTTGAAGCTGGCAGCACCAGCAAATGCTGCACTCACTATCTGTGGAAAGGTCCTAATTATGGGGGACCGGTAACATGCTTATTCTGAGCAACCCAAAGTCACCTCCTGAAGTCTCCAGACCACATAGGGCACGCCAAGACAAAACCGCGGGCCGACCTAGCAAGAAAGGAGTACGGGTAGTAGCACATCGATGCTCCCACCTTTGTTTCTTCCCCCAAGTCGTTCCGGACAGTCAAGTTTAAGGGGGATTTCTTTTCGTGCTGATTTCCTAAAAGATATTTGCCGCCTCGGCTGAGATAACGCTTTATTGAATGGAGTATAGCAAAACCCACAGTCCCAATTTAGCTTCGTGTCACTAATGATGCCATCTAATGATGGCGAGACACACAACTGTTACGACCCGTCTTACTGCGAGGAAGGAAAGATTACATACTTGGCAACTGCTAGAGCACGATAAGCAAACACGGAGTCACGCAAGGACAAGCAAAGGGGAAACGTCTCCGATCCAACGACGTTTCTTCATACCCGCAATCAAGAGGCTACATTGGCGTGAACAGTTCTTCCAACAAACAGGGTAAAAGGAAGGATGCGTCGGCTTCCACGATCTGCTGACATTCTGTTACGCTCTACGCCCGCATCATTCAACATCCCGGCATGCTTTGCTAGGTAAAAAAGTTTCAACAGAATGGCGGCAATAACTCTAGAGTAATCTGTACCGCAAAGGCACGCTGCGCTACTTCAAGCTTACTCTTCTGACTTACGTCACGGGATCGTTTTGTTTCTGGAGGAGCTTACCAGCTATTGGCGCAAAGCAGCGCTTTTCACTGGTGGATTACGCCACAGTATAAACACAGGAGCGAGTTCGTGTTTAATTCCTGTGTTGCTGATATTCGATATTGAGCACACACTTCCATACTGCCCGGCTGGGTCACTTTCTTTTGCATTAGGCGTCTACAGAATGACGCGCACTGAAACAAAATCCCGTGATATGCCGTTTTGTACACCACTCAATAGGCGAAAAAAATGCAGACACTGCGTGTTACTACATCTCTAATTCTCTGCTGCTTTATGAGCTGTCACGGTTGCAGCGGGTGCTGCAACTCGCATCTGCTAAAGAGACGTTACA
>NW_013652712.1:0-3847 GCF_000499385.1 Eimeria necatrix
TTAGTATTTCAGGGTTGTGTTCAACGGCGGTTGCCGTTCTTGCGTGGCTCTGCGCAGACAAATCATGGACTCTGTGACGAAGGTTTAGACTAAAAAGCTTTCAAAAATCGGCTTTAATTGGGACACAATATGTGGTGACGGCGCTACAACAAAATCTCTAAGTTTATTAGAGGTGGAACCTGCGCAGAAGGGGCATTTAGGACAGGATACCTTTGAATTGGGATGCTTCGCCTCCTGAGCCCGGTTGTTCTGAATGCCTATAAAGTTGTGGATTTATGTCGACTTTGTGGTTTTACAAATGGTAATCAATTAATCCATCACGCTCAATCCAAGCCAGGCCTTACTAGACACACAGAAAACTCAACTGTAGGTGGAAGCAAATACTATGTTCTTGAAGTCAAATGAATTTTCCTTATCTGACAGGAGGAAAGCAAGCAAACATGCGTCTAAACTAACTCGCAAACACAAGCAAATCAACAAACTGGTACAGTCATGTGGAGGAGGAACGGAGCCACTTTGAAAATGCCAAAACCAAAAGCACGATTGAATAGAAAATAAGAAATGGACCAGTGGAAAGGCACGTTTGTAGCGTCCACTTGCAAGCGGCTCTCTGTATATTTTTAAGTGATCGAGCAGTTTATAGTTTATTTACTGTCACTGCTATCTAGCGAACACGAATCCCAAGTGTTGTCCTCCCGTTGGCACTACTCTAAGGATATATAGGATATGTAGGAATGCCGTGGAGGGCTGACTCCTTGAACGTTTCGGTATAACTTCACTTGTTACTAGCTCTTATACAGCGTGGGGCTTGACTGCAGCTAGTAACACTAGTTGTCCTTACAAGAGAGGGGAAAACACTCCTAGTTCCCGGTAAACAGAGGCAGAAAAACAAAAGGGTAAGCATATCCCACTAAGGCACATCATGTAATAGTTTCAAAGGTTGGATTCTGTTTGTTCTTAGAGCACGTGACCCGTGTAGTGGATTGCCACCTAGTTAGCGGTCTCCATATACTAAAGAGATGTACTATTTTGTGCAACTTGAATGGCTTTCTTGGAAAGCACTGCGGCAGCTGCCTGCAGGCCGGCGAGGTTTGCCTATCCTTACTCCAAGAAGTTCGCGCATATATTATATGAATTGGAATAAATCAAAGCACTCAATTCTGTACTTGATCTGTCTGCTGCAGTGGAGCCACTCCCTTTCACTACTCAATCTGGACGCGCAGATTATATCCTGCGGCTGGCACGCTCAGCCACACTACCTTACTCTGCTTCACCAAATGGATATGCGTTCGAATTGATTAAAAGCTCCCTTTTAATGCGGAGGCGAGACACTTTTCATGGCTCTTCGTTGGTTGCTCCTACAGTAGCTTTACACGTTCAATAACTTGCACTATCAGCTTATAGCAGTTTTATATACCATAAATATAACAGTTTACGGCAGATTTTAGTATATTCTAACAAGTGGAAAAACTCTTGGGCTGCGTGAAGCGTCTGGTGCCCCTTCCTCAGCAACCCCAACTTGACATGAGAGGTGCAGCAACCCATTCGTCTCTTTTTCCTTTGTACTGTACTACGCTCAGCAGCGGCCCACGCGGCCTTTGTGGGAGTCTGTAAGAATGCCTAGCCCAGCTTCCTCCCATGGCTTGAAAGCGAAGCAGAGAAACCTGGCGGCCGCGCATGCTAGACTCTGCGCCTTCAAAAGTTCGTGGCTGCGCATTGGCGTCAATACGAAAAGGAAAGCCCCGCTGCGAGTGGGTTCTGGCAGACTGCCTTACTAAAGAACACGTTGTCACCTTTAAGGCCGTTTTCATGAACTTTGCTAAGCAACGCTCTGCCACGGTGACGGAAGGCCGGCGCATTTATCATTAGCGGGGAAGCACAGTCTGCAACGAGCTGTGAAGGGGAAGCCACGCACGATCAGGAGGAGGAGTTAATAGGACTGGCAGCAAATTCGGGTCCTGGGCAGACTGGGAATACTTTGCAACCAGACTACTGCATCGTACAGGTGGCCTGGGACTTTGGAACACTGCGTCGTTGCGGCACAGTGTCCAGGGTTTACAACTTGAAACTACTGCTTTGCCGCAGAACTTGAAGTTGAAATAGCCAAATTGTTCATTTTCAATCCTCTACTATTTCCCTTAACTGCCGCTTCTGGACATGCATGAGTTCTGCGCGACAGCTGGCTGCAGACTGCTTTCCTCGCTAGCAATAGATTTGCTGGTTTCCAGCCCCACAGACAGCACGCAATGTATTACCTATCTGGCTGGCCATACGAAATGGTATTCTTTAATTAGCAAAGAGTGATGAGCTTGAGCCTGGAGCGACAGCAGACAAACAAGAACCGGTGCAGAGAAGTTACCGAACATTCAAAAAAAATGCACTTACGACAGAAAGAAATTTGGTCGAAAAAACCCAACAAAGTGTAACCTGCGGCGCCACGGCATGTAATGTTGAATTCGATAAAAACTGCGTGCACTGTTGCCAGGAAACGAAGGAAGACTTGTGAAACCAACCCCATTACATATACAGGCAAGAGACAGCTGGGGAAAGCCACGGCTAGGAACTCCTTTGAGCCAGTGACGAAAGCAAAACGGATTGTAATGTTTTCCTCTTCGTCGATCACTTGGCGCGTTGGGTAGAGCCAATCGCCTTGATGCCAGCACAGGCGTCCGGCGTAGATAAGGAAAGCGTGGATGCTTTCCTCATACAGTATTAAAGAACATGCTTGCAGCCTTAGTTAGGGAAGATGTCTGCTATTTGGGTTTCTGCTTTGCCACTGTGGCTTATGCCCATTATTTCACGTCACATCAAATGCCTGCCAACTCTTCAGACATAGTGACGCGGAGCCACTTTGCCTGTACTTGACGCTCAACATACATACATTTATATGAGTAGGCCGAAAGATAAGACTTACACTTCATTATTAGGTTCAGGAAGTGGTATACACCACTTGCATGGCTTTGCAAGTTGCACAAAGGGGAACACGCCATGCTACGGAAAGGAAGTCGGAGTAGAAAAAGCTCCAGTTCCTTCTTCAAAAATATACTGAAAGCTTTAAGCAGCCATGATGCTTGCTTTTAAGAATGTTCTCCGGACTTTGGGACACTTGACGGCGGACGGGCAGCAGTACTCCACTGCGTCCGTGACTAATGCACTGGCGGATGACTAGGAGGTGCCCGGCGCTACATTTAAATCTGTCAGTTGCCTCAAGAGCTGATGAATTGAGTACCAAAGGCAGATACTGCTCCGCTGGCCAACTCACTGGCGAGGCGTGCTCTCTACACGCTGCCAATAGTGCTCAGCGAGCAACGCTGGAAGAGGTCTTCAGGAGCCCTCTTCCAGCACTCTTGACCACAGAAGTTTTTATGGTTGACACCAGTAGCGCCATACTGCCTCCGGAACAAGCCAGATTCTAGTAGAGGATATGGAAGAGACTCAAAACGAGGGGCTTTGAGCCTCTGCCTTTCCGTTTCTACACAAATCCCGCGAATTTCTATTATTTCCTCATTGGTGGTGAGGGCCATTTCTGGCCTTACAGGCATCAGCGCGGCTGTTCTCGCCTAAGCGAGACTCCCCGTAATCTTGAAGCCTCCACCTTCTTAGATTTTCTGCAAGTAAAAGGTAGCTACGCTGTGGGTGAGGCGCGTTCCTTCTCGCTCACCATAGTACACTCTTTGTTCCGGAGCAAGATCGCCTGTCTCAAGTGTGTGCAAATCTTAAATGTGGGTGAAAAGGACAACGGATGCTGGAAGGTTGCGGGAAGAAAGTCCTGCAGTCTACGAGCCCCCCTAAACCACCGCCCTCGCTGGCTGCTACGCCGATCATGATGCCGCGGCTTAGTTTAAGG